>NC_133334.1:80869501-81169501 GCF_042186555.1 Aquarana catesbeiana | reverse complement strand
CTAAAAAAAAGTGTCACAACAATCCAGAAAATCCACGCCAAATAAAAAACAAAACAAAAACGGCGTGGAGTCCCCCCGAAATCCACACCAGACCCTTTTCCGAGCATGCGGCCCAGCAGGTCAGGAAAGGGGGTGGGGACGAACGAGTGCCCCCCTTCCTGGACTATACCAGGCCACATGATCTCAACATGGGGGGGTGGGTGCTTTGGGGCCTTTCCCCCTCCCCATCCCAAAGCATCTTGTCCCCATGTTGATGAGGACAGGGGACCATTCCCGACAATGGTCAGGAATGTTGATGAGGACAAGGGCCTCCTCACGACAAACCTGGCTTGTGGTTGTTGGGGTCTGCAGACAGAGTGCTTATCAGAATCTGGAAGCCCCCTTTAATAAGGGGGCCCCCAGCTCCTGGCCCTCCACCCTATGTGAATGAGTATGCGGTACATTGTACCCCTACCCATTCACCTAAAATAAAGTGTCCCAGCAATACCAGAAAATCGACGCCAAATAAAAAAAAAAAACGGCGTGGGGTCCCCCCGAAATCCACACCAGACCCTTATCTGAGCATGCAACCCGGCAGGTCAGGAAAGAGGGTGGGGACGAACGAGTGCCCCCCCTCCTGGACTATACCAGGCCACATGCTCTCAACATGGGAGGGGTGCTTTGGGGCTTTTGACCCCCCCATCCCAAAGCACCTTGTCCCCATGTTGATGAGGACAGGGGACCATTCCCAACAAACCTGACTGGTGGCTGTTGGGATCTGCGGGCGGGGGCTTATTGGAATCTGGAAGCAAGGGGGGCCCCCAGATCCTGGCCCCCCACCCTATGTGAATGAGTATGGGGTACATTGTACCCCAACCTTTTCACCTAAAAAAAGTGTCAAAAATAAAAACAGCACACAGTAATTTATTAAAGCAGCTCCGGGGTCTCTTCTCCTTCCGATTTCTTCTCCCTGCAGCGATGTCCTCATCCTCCGGTTCTTCTCCCTCCACTGATGACATCTTCCTCCAGTTCTTCTCCCTCTGCTGATGTCTTCTTCCGCTGCCGGTTCTCCTCTCTCCACTGTCTTCTCCCTCTGCCGGTTCTCCTCTCTCCACTGTCTTCTCCCTCTGCCGGGTCTCCTCTGTCCGCTGTCTTCTCCCTCTGTTCTCCCTCTATTCTTCCTGCGATGTTCTCTCAATGCTCTTGCCCACTGTAATGCTGGGTCCGCCATGTGCCAGTACTTATATTGTCATGGGGCGTGACCATCCGGTGACATCATCGGAGGCCATGCCCCCTTGCGATGTGACCGCCCACCATGCCCCGGGCGGTGGCATCACAAGGGGCATGGCTGATCCTTATAGAACATCACTGGATTTGCTAGGAATGTGAGAGAAAAACATAGAATTTAGATGTAGGGGAAAGGGGAGTGAAGTTGTTAGGATTACCTAATCAGTGACATTTGCAGTATTACCACTGCAGAACTAGTCAATGGGTGGTTCCTTTCTGTAACCTGGTTAATAATACTGGCAAGAACATCAGTTACCCCAAGATATGAAGAGTCCATATAAAGAAAGAACAAATATTGAGTCACACTTTATCTGCTTTTACTACACATAGGGGGTTATTTACGAAAGGCAAATCCACTTTGTACTACAAGCGCACTGCAAGTGTACTTGAAAGTGCACTTGGAAGTGCAGTCGCTGTAAATCTGAGGGGTATATCTGAAATGAGGGGAAGCTCTGCTGATTTTATCATCCAAAAATGTGCAAGTTAAAATGCTGTTTTTTATTTTTTCCTTGCATGTCCCCCTCGGATCTACAGCAACTGCACTTCCAAGTACACTTTCAGTGCACTTTCAAGTGCACTTGTAGTACAAAGTGGATTTGCCTTTTCGTAAATAACCCCCATAGTGTATTTTGGAACTGCAAAGTGTCAAGTGTTAAATTGAAGTGATATACAGCATCACATTTTTGTAAATATTTTATTTAAACTTTTCATGTGACAACACTGAAGAAATGACACTTTGCTACAATGTAAAGTAGTGATTGTACAGCTTGTATAAACTTGTGTAAATTTGCTATCCCCTAAAAATAACTCAACACACAGCCATTAATGTCTGGCAACAAAAGTGAGTACACCCCTAAGTGAAAATGTCCAAATTGGGCCCAAAGTGACAATATTTTGTGTGGCCAACATTATTTTCCAGCACAGCCTTAACCCTCTTGGGCATGGAGTTCACTAGAGCTTCACAGGTTGCCACTGGAGTCCTCTTCTACTCCTCCATGACAACATCACAGAGCTGGTGGATGTTAGAGACTTTGCGCTCCTCCACCTTCCGTCTGAGGATGCCCCACAGATGCTCAATAGGATTTGCAACCAAGTATTAAAAAGTGAAAGTTTGATGGATACACAAGTAAAGGCGCAAAAAACTGGGAAATTATAAAACCATCATGATTGGCAGATGTTGAACACAAATACTGTAGATATATAATATTATATTGGAAGGGAGGGGAATGGTATATTGGTCCATGACAGTCTACATGGGGAAACAGACTAGTGGTATGGGATCCACAACCAGGGCTGCCTTCCAAAAGAACTGAAACCGAGCTCCAGGATCTGAAGGAAAAAACACAAGGGGAAAGGCACCTTTCCCCTTGTGTTTTTTCCTTCAAAGTTTGATGGATGATTGTTAATCTGTCCCATTACTTTTGGTCCCTTAAAAAGTGGGAGGCACATATACAAACTGTTGTAATTGCTACACAGTTCACTTGATTTGGATGTAAATACCCTCAAATTAAAGCTGAAAGTCTGCAGTTAAAGCACATCTTGTTTGTTTCATTTCAAATCTATTGTGGTGGTGTATAGAGCCAAAAAGATTAGAATTGTGTTGATGTCCCAATATTTATGGACCTGACTGTATATAGCCAATGGCAGTTTCATATGTGTGTGCCTGGAGTCATTTTGATTTGTTGGCTATTTGTGAGTTTTATTAAATACATGTAGGACCTGAGCATATAATTGTACATCTGAAGTATGTGGGGAGTATTAGGGACGAGCTTCGAGTTCGAGTCGAACTCATGCTCGAGTCAAACATCGTCTGTTTGCCAGTTCTCCGAACAGCGAACAATTTGGGGTGTTCGCGGCAAATTTGAATACCCTTTAAAAGTCTATGGGAGAAATCAAAAGTGCTAATTTTAAAGGCTTATATGCATGGTATTGTCATAAAAAGTGTTTGGGGACCTGGGTCCTGCCCCAGGGGACAAGGATCAATGCAAAAAAAAAGTTTTAAAAACGGCCGTTTTTTCGGGAGCAGTGATTTTAATAATGCTTAAAGTGAAACAATAAAAGTGTAATATTCCTTTAAATTTCGTACCTGGGGGGTGTCTATAGTATGCCTGTAAAGGGGCGCATGTTTCCCGTATTTAGAACAGTCTGACAGCAAAATGACATTTCAAAGGAAAAAAAGTCATTTAAAACTACTTGCGGCTATTAATGAATTGCCGGTCCGACAATACACATAAAAGTTCACTGATAAAAACAGCATGGGAATTCCCCACAGGGGAACCCCGAACCAAAATAAAAAAAAATGATGTGGGGGGTCCCCCTAAATTCCATACCAGGCCCTTCAAGTCTGGTATGGATATTAAGGGGAACCCCGTGCCAAAATTAAAAAAAAAATGGCGTGGGGTCCCCCCAAAAATCCATACCAGACCCTTATCCGAGCACGCAACCTGGCAGGCCGCAGGAAAAGATGGGGGGATGAGAGAGCGCCCCCCCGAACTGTACCAGGCCACGTGCCCCAACATTGGGAGGGTGCTTTGGGGTAGCCCCCAAAACACCTTGTCCCCATGTTGATGGGGACAAGGGCATCATCCCCACAACCCTTGCCCGGTGGTTGTGGGGGTCTGCGGGTGGGGGGCTTATCGGAATCTGGAAGCCCCCTTTAACAAGGGGACCCCCAGATCCTGGCCCTCCCCCCTGTGTGAAATGGTAAGGGGTACTTGTACCCCTACCATTTCACAGAAAAACTGTCAAAAATGTTAAAAAACGACAAGAGACAGTTTTTGACAATTCCTTTATTTAAATGCTTCTTATTTCTTCTATCTTCTTTCTTCTATCTTCTATCTTCCTTTGGTTTCTTCCTCCATCTTCTTCTTCTGGTTCTTCCTCCGGTGTTCTCGTCTGGCATCTTCCTCCGCGGCGTCGACGTCTTCTTCCCTTCTTCTCCTCGGACCGCTCCGCATCCATGATGGCATGGAGGGAGGCTCCCGCTGTGTGATGCTTCTCCTCTCCTGACGGTTCTTAAATAACAGGGGCGGGGCCACCCAGTGACCCCGCCCGCCTGTGACGCACGGGGACTTGACGGGGACTTCCCTGTGGCATTCCCTGTGATGTCAGAGGGGGGTGGGGTCACCCGTTACGTAACCCCGCCCCCTTCTGACATCACGGGAAATGCCACATTGAAGTCCCCGTCAAGTCCCCATGCGTCAGAGGGGGGTCTCCGGGTGGCCCCGCCCCCCGTTATTTAAGAACCGTCAGAAGAGGAGAAGCGTCACACAGCGGGAGCCTCCCTTCATGCCATCATGGATGCGGAGCGGCCCGAGGAGAAGAGGAGAAGAAGCCGCCAACGACGCGGAGGAAGATGCTGGACGAGAACACCGGAGGAAGAGCCAGAAGAACCAGAAGAAGAAGATGGAGGAAGAAACCGAAGGAAGATAGAAGATAGAAGAAAGAAGATAGAAGAAAGAAGAAGCATTTAAATAAAGGAATTGTCAAAAACTGTCTCATGTCATTTTTAACATTTTTGACAGTTTTTTTGTCAAATGGTAGGGGTACGTTTGTACCCCCCTTCCCATTTCACACAGGGGGGAGGGCCGGGATCTGGGGGTCCCCTTGTTAAAGGGGGCTTCCAGATTCCAATAAGACTTCCGCCCGCAGACCCCCACAACCACCGGGCAAGGGCTGTGGGGATGAGGCCCTTGTCCCCATCAACATGGGGACAAGGTGTTTTGGGGGGCTACCCCAAAGCACCCTCCCAATGTTGAGGGCATGTGGCCTGGTACGGTTCAGGAGGGGGGGCGCTCTCTCGTCCCCCCCTCTTTTCCTGTGGCCTGCCAGGTTGCGTGCTCGGATAAGGGTCTGGTATGAATTTTTGGGGGGACCCCACACCATTTTTTAAAAAATTTTGGTGCGGGGTTCCCCTTAAAATCCATACCGGACCTGAAGGGTCTGGTATAGATTTTGAGGGGGACCCCACGCCATTTAAAAAAAAAATTTTGGCACGGGGTTCCCCTTAATATCCATACCAGACCTGAAGGGCCTGATATGGAATTTAGGGGGACACCCCACATCATTTTTTTTTTAATTTTGGTTTGGGGTTCCCCTGTGGGGAATTCCCATGCCGTTTTTATTAATGAACTTTTATGTGTATTGTTGGACCGGCAATTCATCAATAGCCGCGAGTAGTTTTAAATTACTTTTTTTCCTTTGAAATGTCATTTTGCTGTCAGACTGTTCTAAACACGGGAAACATGCGCCCCTTTACAGGCATACTATAGACACCCCCGAAATTTAAAGGAATATTTCACTTTTATTGTTTCACTTTAAGCATTATTAAAATCACTGCCCCCGAAAAAACGTCAGTTTTTAAAACTTTTTTTTGCATTGACCCAGGTCCCCAAACACTTTTTATGACAATAGCTTGCATATAAGCCTTTAAAATCAGCACTTTTGATTATTCATGTTCGTGTCCCATAGACTTTAACGGTGTTTGCGTGTTCGAACACATTTTTTGCCTGTTCGCAAGTTCTGGTGCGAACCAAACAGGGGGGTGTTTGGCTCATCCCTAGTGAGTATTGTGATGGCAATGTTTGTACCTCACTTAAATGATTGATATATAAAATAAGGGATTAAAACCTTTTGTTTATATAAGAATCAACCAATGCCTTTGCAGCTATTAGGGATAGAATTAAAAACGAATGATAACTGTGTGAAAAGAATGACAATCAAATTTATTTATACAGAAAAGAAACGTTAGAATAATCAGATATTACCAAATATAATGTAGTGATGTTACAAATACAGTGTTGCCAGTCTACAAAGATAATTAATGCAAAAAGGATATATGATTACAATGGACATACAAATGCTATCGATGTCATAAGGCAAATCCTAGGACAGAAAAAGTTAGAGAAAAGAAAAGAGAAATAAGATAATACGGACAGACATCCTGACTCCCTGATAGTCTGGGCTCAAAACAGAGCTTCCTAGAGCTCCCCACCTATTTTTATATTCCTTCTCCACCAATCAACCAAATGGAATACTTTCATTGGTTCAGAGTTGCATCAAATTCTGATTGGCTGCACCTGAAGCTAATCGGGCATGGCAATTTAATTAGAAAATCCTCACAATGATTCCCTTGAAACCCCTTGATATAAATATGAAGCTCATGACTGTTGTATAATAGATGTGCTTACACCCAAAAAACAACATAACCTCCACCTAAATACCTTACTCATATTAATGGAGATCACACCAAGGTTGGAGTAACAAAGGCCGTAGCAGCCTACATTTATTTAACAAATATATAACTCTCTTCAAATAAACATAGAAAAACATACAAGTAAAAAACATCTGTTATTCAACCATAAATTTCTCTAGCGTTAGTCTGAGCAGGAACTTCGTAACCATCTGTGTCAATAACCATATTACACTGTGGTCCCTCCCAAGTGTATTAACCATGCCTCAAGCCGACAAGCTGGCTCAGAGACTACCACTAGCCGCAGTGCCCCCATTATCACTTCCCGGCTAACCTCCGTTAACCAGAAACCACCATCAGGACCCATACCAAGGATAGTTCCCGAACTTTTACTTATCACATTTTCCTTCCCCTGCACAGACCAACGCCCGCAACAGCATCCAAGAGTAACCACCTTACCCTTGGATGCCCCTCCACACCCAAAGTGCCCGCTGTATTCCGTCCTGAAGGCCCAACACCCACATGTCTATACCCACATCATTCAGATGCACACCATCCTTCCTCAAATATCTCCACATCTCAAACTCCAATTCCAAGTGTCGTATAGCCAACCACCCATTCCTCACCATGAACTTGCTCACCTCTCTGTTGATCTTCCTCCGGGACCTGTTAACACCCTCCACTGACCTGGCCATCCTCCATGTGGTACGAGCCATCATGTCCGACCAGACAATGACCATATCAGGAAACTCCTCCATTAAACGCCACACATCAAACTTGATGTCTCGCGTGATGTCCACTATTGATCTAACCCCCAAATCATTGCCGCCTACGTGCAGGATTAAAACGTCAGGCGGCCTGTCCCTAGCTGCATAACGCTGCACCTCTGAGACTAACCTACCCCACAACATGCCCGGGACTCCCAACCATCTGATACAGGCTTCCCTCCTATCAAAACCCAACTGCCTGCCCTCATATCGTACGTCCCCCCCTCCGGGCCCCCCAGCACACATAGGAATGGCCCATTATCCAGACCAGTCCTGCCACAGAACCTAAAATTAGAAGAAAACAAAACACCACACCATGACCACTATTATTCAAACACTATACCCTGGCAAACTGAAAATTCACTACCCACACTACTACATTACAAACCCACCACCAGCTGGGGCCGAACAAATGACTGGAACCTACTAGATTCCCACCGCCCAATGTGTTTTACCTCTTCTACATCCATCCCCTGTCTGGCTGCCTCTATAGCGGCCCCTATCCTAAATGAGTGAGATAAAAATGCTTTATCCTCCAACCCCAACACCCTTAGGAATTTTCTAAAAACTACCACAAACTGATATCGTGACAAAGGGGTTCCGTCTTCATATACCAGAAAGGAGCCCTGCACCGCTGGGCGAACCACCAAGAAAACCCTTACCGCCCCCACTGCCACAGAGGCGAACCCGGAATGGGATACGCCTGTACCATCCTCCCTTTTCCCGCTTGGTCTGTCTTCGATCTCCGTAACCACAATGACACACCTTCATCTCCACAGGTCACCTCCTGACTCCCCAGCCCCCCCCATGTACCTTCTTTGAAGGACTGACCAATTCGCCAATCCTAAATGCCCCAAAGAACGCCAACAAAAACGCCACTTTGAACAAGAAAACTTCATATTCAGAGGAACACACTCCCCCCAACCTGGCTACAATACCCAGAATAATCTCAAAGGTCACAGGCCTCCTGGTATCCTTCCGGACCACCGATCGCCGATAACCTTTTACAGCCTGCCGTACCCAAAAATCCTTTGTGAAATCGGGGAGCCCTTGTAATTTGAACAAGAAAGCTAAACCCGTCAGCTGCGCATTTATCACAGAGGCGGATAACCCTCTTCCATCTTTCTTGCGATGTAGTATAGAACGAGTAACCGCACTACCTGTCCAGTCGGCTCTTTGCCCACCCCTTGTACAAACGCCAGCCAATCCGGCCATACCTTTGTGTATGCTGACCACGTAGCCCCACTTACCGACCGCTTTATCCATCCAGCGATGAAGCCAACGCTATCCCCCATAAACCACTCGGGACAAGGTACCCCTTGCTGCTCCGAATCCGGCGCCAACACTCAGAACCTGTCCCACTGGAAGCAAGATAAGGCATCAGCTATCACATTTTCCACACCCGGTAGGTGGACAGCATGAATGAAAACATTCAGTTGCAAACATCTCAAAACCAAATGTTCAAGTAATTTAATAACCGGCGGAGAAGACGTCGTATTCCTATTGATTACCTGCACCACCCCCAAATTGTCCCCATGGAAACGCACCTTCAGATCCCTGAACGATGCTCCCCACAACTCCACCGTTAGTACCACCAGTACTCACAGACTTCTGGACAGCCTTGCCAGGACAGGTGTGGGGTACTTCGGTCCTGCCGGCTTCCGCTTTCCTTGCCGCCTTCTCCCCACGCCCCTGATCAATCCTTTGCTGGTCCCCTGCCGATGCAATGGAAGGCCCGGGGACCCTATCAGTAGCGCTCCTCTGCATGCAAACAGTCTCACTTGCTGACATCCTAGGGGCAGGGCCCGCGCTCTCATAGTCTCTGCGCCTGGTAGGCCTCAATGCGGCCCTGTCTCTCTCCTGCTGCCCCCTGAATGATCTAGTTTGGCGGGTGGGTGTATGCCCTGGACTGATGCTTTCTATCCGTGTCGCCCGTTTCGCTGGAGTCCCCGCCTCATGCTCTGGTGAAAACCGCTCCGGTGGCCTAGACCTGCGTGCCCGCATGCCGCTCCTCCCACCCGCACTTGCCTCTGACACAGGGCGCTGCAAAGCTGTCCCTAATGCGTCCTGTAGCCACTCTGAACCCCGAACCACTGCCTCCTCCCTGAGCTGGGCGAGAATTCTCTCCACCTCCGCCATGCTGCTGTGCTCCTAAGAACTTTCCCCCACGCTTTGGTGACTCAGCCAAGGTGGAGTCACCTTTTATTAGCTCCTCCAGCCCCTCCCCCTCGGCTCTATAAACAACCCCTCTGCCTGTGTTGATTTCACTGTTCCCACCGTTATGCTCGCCCTGCGCCTATCCATTTCATTACTATTGCTCCAGGCTTTCTATATTTCCACATCAGTATGAACCAAGTATCAGTAGCCTAAGCTGCTGAACAATGAGCCCCACTCACATTCAAGTTGCCATCAACACCCACACAATGCATCCTCTGTTTACAGTCCTTAAAGCTGAACTCTGGAATAAGCAAATATTGCCTAAATACAAGAGGCATGTGTACTCTTATTTTAATTGTGGTGTTCTGTATGCAACTCTTCCAGGTCTGTGCAGTAATCCAGTATGAAACCTTGCCTGCAGTAAAGACCAGTCACTGTTGCTCTCTCTCCTGAGATATATATATATATATATATATATATATATATAGATATATAGATATATATCTATATATAGATATGTAGCGCTGGTAGATTTACAATCTACCGCAGATTAGGTAAATTTAGTAAATTGTGTGTTAGGAAGGATAAAAGTTTGCCTCTGTTCCAGCTTGGCTGACGTTGTGTGTGCTTCTGTGCTGACCGGTGGGTGTTGCTGTTACCATTAGTCAGTGTTGGAAGGGCAACGTGTCGAAGTGTATAGATGCTCCTCTGTCTCGGAGGCAAGCTCGGTGGAGGTGGTCCTCCGAGTTGCATTCTGGGCGAGGGTATTTATGTCCGGATGGATGAACATTTTAACGGATGCTTTGTTCATTGGAACTATGGTCGGCATATCTATGCTTATAAAGTGGTGATCTGCAGACCGGGAAAGGACAATGCTGTATACTTTATTACCACTGTAGATAAAGAAGGAAAATATGTGACTCTACCAGATCCTCGGTTTTACTGGTAATTGTGGACACTATTACTTTGAAGTTAGCTAGTTAGATAGCGACAGGGCAAAGAGATCTGCGTGGTCAAGATCTACAGATCCTGTTCTGTGTTTAAATCCAAGGACTTCTGTTTACTAGCCGGATTTCTTTTATAAGAAAAGTTCTTGTGCAGGGATGAACTCCAAAAGTACATATTCTTTCTAATACAAATCATAGGAAGAGAGTCTCATTTTAAATGAGGCTTTGCTCCTGGTGCTGTGTAGTGCTGTGTAGTGTGTATGTATGTGTGTTTAAATAAATAAAATAAATAAAAGTTTCTTTTTCAAGGATCATCGGATCATATGTGTAGCTGGGAGGCTTTTCAGCTAGTTAGTTAGTGAGGTTGTGAAAAAAAAAAATTTATATTGTGGTTTTGTTCGCGGCTGTGAACATAATGTTTTATAAGATATAAGTCTCATAATGTCTTTAATCTGTTCTTTTTTCTCTCTCTTTGTCTATCTAAAGTTATGAGAAACTCAAATGCTACTCTCAGGCTTGAGAGTTACTGTTACTGCGTTCAGGACAGACGTTGGGGACAACGTCTATTGTAGTGGGTGGAGTATGTAGCGCTGGTAGATTTACAATCTACCGCAGATTAGGTAAATTTAGTAAATTGTGTGTTAGGAAGGTTAAAAGTTCGCCTCTGTTCCAGCTTGGCTGACGTTGTGTGTGCTTCCGTGCTGACTGGTGGGTGTCGCTGTTACCATTAGTCAGTGTTGGAAGGGCAACGTGTCGAAGTGTATAGATGCTCCTCTGTCTCGGAGGCAAGCTCGGTGGATGTGGTCCTCCGAGTTGCATTCTGGGCGAGGGTATTTATGGGACAGACACCATGTTCTAGGGTTTCATTTTTGCAGCCACCTGCTGGCCCTCCTGGCCGACAGGTATGCGTTAAGGAGCTACCTCGTGGTCCTCCGATCGGGAGGCCCGCGATGCTACGGCGCAGGGGTGGGTCCAGAGGCTTGTCTGGGGCCTACCACCGCGGCCGAGGAATGGTCCTGAGCTGTCGGTCCTGTGTGACGAAGCTGGACAGCCGAGGAAATCCCAGGGGAGGACCCGTCTTGGAGAGATCATGCAGCGTGCTGGTCTATAGAGGGGCCTGGTGACTCGGCTGGAGGACGTATACAAAAGAAGTAACCATACAGCATAGTGTCGCCGGTTCGGGTTAAAGGTTCAGGCACTGTGACTGACTGTTCACTGCAGAAGATCTGATACATCCTGTGGCAGAGGATTGTGCAGATTTACCCCCCAAATAAGTCTGTGGCAGAGACTTTAGATTCGTGCTGCGTACTGGCTGCTAGACCGGTGAGAGAGGCCTATCCAGACGAGCAAAGAGTGCGTCCCATGAGGGGAACGCATTCCACATAATTATCTGAATTCTATCGGGACATTTATCGCTAAGATTTTCAAGAAGATATTTGAGTTTCTCCTGAGAGTTTCCTTTTCTGTCTATTCCTGCTACTTCCTAAAGTTTGACTGTTCAATAAAGCATTGAAAATGTACTCCAGTGTTGGTGCGTGTGTCGTCCAGCAGTGAACTCAACGGAACCCCTAGACCCGGTGCCGGTGAAACAGAGGGAAGCAAAGTGAAGGTAACAGACCCGCTTAAACCAGCAGCTCCACCGTGAGTTAGTGCTACAGATATATATATCTATATATATAGATATATATATATAGATATATATATTTTAATAATAAACATGTTATACTTACCTTGTCTGTGCAATGGGTTTGCACAAAGCAGATCCCATCCTCCATTTTCTCAGGCTCCCTGTCAATGCTCCTGGATCCCCCCTCCGCCGAGTGTCCACCATAGCAAGCCTCTTGCTATGGGACACTTGTGAAGGGTTGCTCCCGTCTATAGACACACAGAGGGTTGATTGGCCCTTCCCCCCACTCTCTTTTCAATGGCCTCCGCTGCTGTCTCTGAGCCTATGAGGAGGGAGAGAGCTGCTGCTTTTGTGCACATCGCCTTATCCAGATTGGGCTTAGGTAAGTATAAGTGGGGGCTGGGGGCTGCACTCAGAAGGTTTTTTTACCTTAATGCAGAGAATGAATTAAAGCAAAACATCTTCAGCCTTTAGAACCACTTTAACCACTTCAATACAAGGCATTTATACACCCTTCCTGCCCAGACCAGTTTTCAGCTTTTAGGGCTCTCACACTTTGGATGACAATTACTCATTCTACATTGTACCCAAACAAAATTTTTACCATTTTTTCCTCACAAACAGAGCTTTCTTTTGGTGGTATTTAATCACCTCTGGGTTTTTTTATTTTTGCAATATAAGCGAAAAAAGAGAACATTTTGAAAAAAAAAACACTTTTTTTTTTTTTTTCATGGTAAAGTTTTGCAATGAAGTCATTTTTCTTCATACATTTGGGCCAAAATTTATATTGCTACATATCTTTAGTAAAAATAACCCAAATTAGTGTAGAATATTTAGTCTCTGTGGAAGTTATAGAGTCTACAAGCTATGGTGCAAATCATTGAAAATTGATCACACCTGATGTACTGAAGGCCTTTCATTTCTTGAGACCCTAATGCTGGCCATACACTATACGAAAAATCGGCCGAACCCATTTTCGAAAAATGAACATTCGGCCATGAGCGCAAATGATAGTGCCATCATGTAATGACCGATAAATCGTTCAGTAGACATAAATGAAAGCATTTTGTGTTCGTTTTTTACATATACCTTGTGCAGATAGTTCGGAAGGGAAACACATTAACCTTTCAATTTATCGTTCGTTCGGCAGAAAATTTCCAAACTTGTCCTTCGTTTTTTCGGCTCAAAAACGTCCCAACGATTATCGATTTTGTGCCCATTAACTGGCCCGAAACATGAACTGTCTAAATGACCAAATTTCGGCCGATTTTTCTTACAGTGTATGGCCAGCATTACCAGGAAAGCCAGGAAAGTACAAATAATCCCTAAATGACCCCTTTTTGGAAAGTAGACATTCTACGCTATTTAATAAGAGGCATGGTGAGTTTTTTGAAGTTGTAACTTTTTCCCATAATTGTTGGGAAAATGACAATTTTTTTTAATTTTTTTTTTCTTTTACACAAAATTGTCACGATAACAAGTTGTTTTTCTCACACAGCACATGCATACTTGCAATGACACCCCAAAATACATTCTGCTACTCCTACTGAGTATGGCGACACAACATGTGTGAGACTTTTACACAGGCTGGCCACATACAGAGGCCCAACATCCAAGTAGCACTTGGCCAGGCGTTCTAGGCGCATAAATTACACATATAATTTCCTGACAACCTATCACAATTTTGAAGGCCCTGGAGCACCAGGACAATGGAAATGCCCACAAAATGACCCCATTTTGGAAAGGTAACACCCCAATGTATAATCTATGAGGCATAATGAGTCTTTTGAACAGTTCATTTTTTTCCAGAACTTTTTGGAAACTGTGGAAAAAAAATGAAAACGCATTTTCTTTACCCTGTTCTGGGAACACAGAAAACCAAAAACTGTTTTTCTCAATTCAGAACACTCTTCTGGAGCCCCTCACATGTGAGACCCCTGTGTAGCAGGGTGAAAGATCAGTCCAAGGGGTGCAGGTAAAAGGCAGAAATAGACAGTATGCAGAGACATAGTCGACAGTCCAGGGTCAGTTCACGTGAAAGGCAGAAACATGGTAGATAAACAATGCAGACGGCAGGCAGAGGTATAGTCGATAAGCAGGCCAGGGTCAGTTCACATGGAAGGCAATGATATGGTTGGTTGAGGTAGCAGGGAAATATTCAGGACAGAAATTGAAAACAGGGAAATGGCAGTCTATTAGAAATATGGGCTAATAGTTTACGAAAGTGTGATAGCGTCTGAAGCATTCTCCAATGCAAAGGCCAGGTTGGGAGGGACATTGGGGACAATGGAAACTGGTGTCTTTCCTGACTCGTCTTTTGGTGTACACCGCAAGTTATCATTGAAATGCAGGGACAGCATGATCATGTCATAGCGGGACCTGGACATGTCAGATGAAAAAATTGGCATGTGGTGGATAGGGTTGGTAGACCAATATGCACGCAATTTTTTTTGTAAGACCCATGTTGAGTGTAAGGCCCTAAAAACAATTTAAGCTCCTCCACTGTTAGGGTAGGGGTCTCCATTCAAAAGGGCTGGCATAGCTTGAGCTGGGGTTGTTTTCTATGAATTGTTGGGCAAAAAGACTGGTTTGGTCCTTGATGCCTTGAACTAATTTGTCAGGAAAAATAAATGTAAAAAATCTATTTCAGAAAAACATTCAGTGTTGACCTGCACACCTGGCTGTGCTGTTAAAGGGGGTATTGTGGCTGACCCTGTTCTAGAAGGCAGCCACAATGGGTTTGCCAAGGCATCCGGAAGCTGGGTTTGGGCCCTAATTCTTTAGTGTGAAATTCCAGCACTTGTACTGGGCCTTTCCTCCTGGGGTCTAGCAGCACTTGTACTGGGCCTCTCCGCCTGGGGTCTAGCTCCGTTGGCATTTGCCAATTGGCCATTGGGGTGTCTGGCACTGCTGGTAGCTGCCTGGTCTTCAGACTGTCTTCTTTTTGGACTGACCTCCTCTGCTTCGGCTGCTGATGTACTGCCTTCCACGGGCTCATATTCCGAACCAGAATCGGAATCAAAAGTGTAACTGGGAGGTGAGAGCTCCCCGCTGCCCTCATCAGTCAGACTCAGTATTTGATACGCCTCTTCTGAAGTGTATACTTTTCTGGACATAGTGGCTGTGTGACAGGTTACACTGATGGGCTGAACGTCAGGGATTAATGGGCTGCACATCAGGGGCTAATGGGCTGCACCTTGGTAGTAATTGGCTGCACGGACAGGTACTCTGATGAGCTCATGGGACAGGTACTCCTGATCGAATCACAGGACAGGTACTCCTGAAGGTATGACAGGTACTCCGACGGGATGACAGGTACTCCGACGGTAGGACAGGTACTCAGATGGGATGGATGACAGGTACTAATGATGAGATGGATGACAGGTATTCAGATGGGATGGATGGTGACAGGAACTCAGATGGGATGGATGGTGACAGGTACTTAGATGGAATGGATGGTGACAGGTACTCAGATGGGATGGATGACAGGTACTCAGATAGGATGGATGGATGGCAGGTACTCTGATGGGATGGATGGATGACAGGTACTCTGATGACAGGTCCTCTTTGGGCACAGTAAATTCACAGTAATGTGGTAACTCACTGTTAACCGCGATCTCCTCCTCACACTGGATCGGTGTGGAGGAGAACCCAGTAACAGCTGTTACTCTCAGGTTTGTTGACATTTGCGACCGACTGCGATTGGACACAGTCGGTCATGTGGTAAAAAGCCAATTTCATTGGCTCTTTACCCTGATCGGGGCTGGGCTTTGTCCGAGGGAAAAGCCTCAACCCCGATCGCAGCCGCCTCGGAGATGTGTGAACCGGCCCCATAGAGAGCCGCTCACAATCTCCTGTCATGCGAATTGGATGCGGTGAAACCACATCCAATTCGCACTAGTGTGAACCTAGCCTAAAGGACTGCAGTTTAACTTTAAGGCCTCATGCACACTGGATGTTTTTACAGCTGCTGTTTTTGGCTTCAGATGTTTTTTTCTGCAGCCAATAAACTCAGCATGTTATTCTATGTGTCCATGCACACATAGGTTGTTATCAGCAGTTTTTGGTAGGTGCGTTTTCTGGCTGGAAAAAAACCCCTAGAACTAGTGGGTTTTGAGAGGAGTTTTTCAGCTGTAAAACTATAACTCTGAAAAAAGCTATAACTCTGAAAAAAGGCAGAAGGTTTTTTGTCTTAATGCATTCTATGCATTAAGATAAAAAATCTTCTGTGTGTAGCAGCCTCCCCAGCACCCCCTAATTACTTACCTGAGCCCCATCTCTCTCCAGCGATGTCCACGAGTTTCTTAGCCCTCCGGGACTCTCCTCCTGATTGGCTGAAACACAGCAGCGGCGCCACTGGCTCCCGCAGCTGTCCATCAAAGTCAGTTAGCCAATCATGGTAGAGAGGGGGCGGGACTCCGTGTCTGAATGGATAACCCGGAGCTGTGACTCGAATCGAGTGCTCCCATAGGAAGCTACTTGCTGTGGGGTCACTCAACAGGAGGGAGGAGCCAAGAGCAGCGAAGGTGGACCCGAGAAGAGGAGGAGCCAGGTTGCTCTATGCAAAACCACTGCACAGAGCAGGTTAGTATAACATGTTTGTTATTTAAAAAATAAAAAATTGAGACTTTACAATCACTTTAAAAATGCCAAAAACGCTGAATAACGTGGCTATTCTACATTTATCAGAGTTTTTGAGCCATAAGCTTTTATGGGAGTATAATTTTGCTAAAAAAAGCTAAAAACCGCTACAGGCAAAAAACGCTGAAGAACGCTAGTGCAAGAATACTGATAAACTCACTCTACAGCTTTCTACAGCTAACGTTACTGGCTTTTTTTATAATGTTCAGTGTGCATGGGGCCTAAGCCAGGGCCAACTGGCTGCAAGGACCAGTCACAGCTGAACAGAAAAGATGGCGGGGCCCCATCCATAGTGAATGTTACATGTATATGACTAATATGTGGGTATTAAACTGTATAAAATGTTTAAAAAAATCTTGAGAAAAGCTTTCCTCAATAGAAAAGCGTTTATACTCACCTATCTAATGGATGCCTTCTACCTTTGTTCCAGAGCTGTAGCCTCTATGAGACTTTTCAGTATTTGACACTTCCTGCGGTGTTGGATTCCTGTGTGCTCTGCCACACCCTGTGGTTTTATCCTCCCACCCCTACATCACTCCTGTGACAAATGCAAGTAGGATGGATTGGTGCAGTATAACAATATATCATTTACTGTATAGTAGGGAAAATAATTATTTGATCCCCTGCGAATTTTGTAAGTTTGCCCACTTACAAAGAAATGAAGGGTCTATAATTGTTATCATAGGTGTATTTTAAATGATAGAGACAGAATATTAACCAAAAATCCAGAAAAATACATGATACAAATGTTATAAATTAAGTTGCAGTTCAGTGAGTAAAATAAGTATTTGATCCTTTACCAACTAACAATAATTCTGGCTCCCACAGACTGGCTACAGTATGTGCTCATGTGGTATACAGATTAGTCCTATCAATTTAAGAAAGTGCTCCTAATGAAAACTTATGTGTATAAAAGACTTCTGTCCACAGAATCTCTTATCATTTAAACCTCACCATCATGGGCAAGACCAAAGAGCTGTCAAGGATAAGATTGTAGACCTGCACAAGGCTGGAATGGGCTACAAGATCATCAGCAAGAAGCTTGGTAAGAAGGAGACAGCTGTTGGAGTGATTATTTGCAAATGGAAGAAATACAAAATAACCATCAATTGCCCTTAGTCTGGAGCTCCATGCAAGATTTCGCCTCATGGGGTAAGGATGATTATGAGAAAAGTGAGGGATCAGCCCAGAACGACACAGGAGGAGCTTGTGAATGATCTCAAGGTCATTGGGACCACAGTCGCCAAACAAACCACTGGCAACACAATACGTCATCATGGATTAAAATCCTGCAGCTCCTGCAAGGTCCCCCTCCTCAAGAAGGCACGTGTACAGGCCCATCTGAAGTTTGCCAATGAACATCTAAATGGTTTAGACAAGGATTAGGAGAAAGTGCTGTGGTCGGATGAGACCAAAATTGAGCTCTTTGGCGTTAACTCGTCTCACCGTGTTTGGAGGCAGGAAAATGCTGACTATGACCCAAGAACACCATCCATACAGTCCAGCATGGAGGTGGAAACATTATGCTTAGGGACTGTTTCTCTCCCAAAGTTACAGGCCGACTTTGCCGCATTGAGGGGCCAATGGACAGGGCCATGTATTATAAAATCTTGGATGAGAACCTTCTTTCCTCAGCTAGAACACGGAAGATGGGTCATCAATGGGTCTTCCAGCATGACAATCACCCAAAACATACCGCCAAGGCAACAAAAGAGTGGCTCAAGAAGAAGCACATTAAGGTAATGGAGTGGCCTAGCCAGCCTCCAGATCTTAACCCCCTTCTCGACTGCCGCATGCGGATATACGTCGGTAGAATGGCACGGGTGGGCAAAAGGGCGTACAGGTACGTCCCCTTTAAGATGCGGCATTGTGAGCGCACACCCGCCGCGTGCTCTGTGACCGTGAGCGCGTGTCCCGTGGGCTTGACGTCCACCGGGTGCCTGCGAATGTATCACAGAGTGGAAGAACGGGGAGATGCCCTTGTAAACAAGGCATTTCCCCGTTCCGCCTAGTGATATGACAGAGAGCACTGCTCTCTGTCATCGGGAGCAGTGATTGCTGTCATGTGAGTAGTAGCCCATCCCCCCAAGAGTTAGAATCACTCCCTAGGACACACTTAACCCCTTGATCGCCCCCTAGTGTTTAACCCCTTCCCTGCCAGTGTCATTTACACAGTAATCAGTGCATTTTTATAGCACTGATCGCTGTATAAATGACAGTGGTCCTAAAATAGTGTCAAAAGTGTCTGATGTGTCCGCCATAATGTCGCAGTCACGATAAAAATCGCAGATTGCCACCATTACTAATAAAAAAAAATGTATAATAAAAATGCCATAAAACCCCTATTTTGTAGACGCTATAACTTTTGCGCAAACCAATCAGTATATGATTATTTCGATTTTTTTTACCAAAATTATGTAGAAGAATACATATCGGTCTAAACCGAGGAAAAAAAATTTTTTTTTAAATATTTTTTGGGGGATATTTATTACAGCAAAACGTAAAAAATACTGCGTTTTTTTCAAAATTGTTGCTCTTTTTTTGTTAATAGCGCAAAATATATTTTGTTTGGGTGCAACATTGCACGACCACGCCAATTGTCATTTAAAGCGACGCGGTGCCGAATCGCAAAAAGTGCTCTGGTCAGGAAGGGGGTAAATCCTTCCGGGGCTGAAGTGGTTAATCCTATAGAAAATGTATGGAGGGAGCTGAAACTTTAAGTTGCCAAGCGACCTTAACCACTTGCCGCCCGCCCTATTAACAAATGACGGCGGCAAAGTGGCTTGATATTCCTGACCGGACATCATATGACGTGATCAGGAATATCGAGCTGCTGCGCGTCCCCGGGGGCGCGCATCGCGGCGATCGTTGTTGCGGGGTGTCAGTCTGACATCCTGCAACACCGATCTAGGTAAAGAGTCTCCGACGGAGACTCTTTACCATGTGATCAGCCATGTCCAATCACGGCTGATCACGATGTAAATAGAAAGAGCCGGTGATCGGCTTTTCCTCACTCACGTCTGACAGACGCGTGTAGAGGAGAGCCGATCGGCTGCTCTCCTGACAGGGGGGTCTGTGCTGATTGTTTATCAGCACAGCCCCCCCTCGGATCCTACCCAGGACCACCAGGGAAGCCGCCCAGGACCACCAGGGAAGCCATCCACACTGGACCACCAGGTATGCCCCTAGACCCCCAGGGAAATGCCACTGTGTGCCCAGGAAGCTGCCAATCAGTGCCCACTTCAATGCCTACCACTGCCAGTGCCACCAGGGATGCCCATCAGTGCCTCATATCAGTGCCGCGTATCAGTGCCCATTAGTGCCACATATCAGTGCCCAGCAGTGCTGCCTATCAGTGCCCAGCAGTGCCGCCTATCAGTGCCGCCTATCAGCGCCACCCTATCAGTGCCCAGCAGTGCCATCTTTCATTGCCCATCAGTGTCGCCTATCAGTGCCCATCAGTGCCAACCAGTGCCACCCAGTGCCACCCATCAGTGCCCATCAGTGCCGCCTATCAATGCCCATCAGTGCTGCATATGAGTGCCACCCATCAGTGCCGCCTACCAGTGCCCATCAGTGCCGCATATCAGTGCCCATTGTCAGTGCCCGTCAGTGCCCGCTCATTGGTGTCACCTCATCGGTGCCGCCGTATCAATGCCTGTCAGTGCCGCCTTATCAGTGCCCATCAGTGAAAGAGAAAACTTACCTATTTACAATTTTTTTTAACAGAAACAAAAGCAAAACTTTTATTTTTTTCAAAATATAAAAAGCAAAAAATAAAAACCGCAGAGGTGATCAAATACCACCAAAAGAAAGCTGTATTTGTGGGAACAAAATGATAAAAATTTAGTTTGGGTACAGTGTTGTATGATCGCGCAATTGTCATTCAAACTGTGACAACGCTGAAAGCTGAAAATTGGTCTGGGAAGGAAGGTGTCTAAGTGCCCTGTATTGAAGTGGTTAAGTTTCTAGAGAAGATCTGTAAAGAAGAGTTGACCAAAATCCTTCCTGAGATGTGTGAAAACCTGGTAACCAACTACAAGAAACCTCTTATGCAGCGTACACACGAGCTGACTTTTCAACCGGACTGTTCCGACGGACCGTGTGTGGGCTTCATTGGACCTTCAGCGGACTTTTTCTGTCGAAAGTCTGATGGACTTTAGATTTGGAACATGCTTCAAATCTTTACGTCATAACTCCGCCTGACCCAGAAATCCTTCTCGTCTGTATGCTAGTCCGACGGACAAAAAACTATGCTAGGGCAGCTATTAGCTACTGGTTATCAACTTCCTTATTTTAGTCCGGTGTACATCATCACGTACGAATCCGTCGGACTTTGGTGTGATCATGTGTAGGGAAGTCCGTTCGTTAAAAAGTCCATTGGAAGTCCGTTGAAAGTCCGTCAGAAAGTCCGTCGGACCAGTCCGGTCGAAAAGTCCGCCCATGTGTACATGGCTTTACTTCTGAGTTTGTCAACAAGGGTTTCTCCACCAAGTCCTGAGTCATGTTTTGCTTTTACTCACTGAACTGCAACTACATTTTTAACATTTGTATTGTGTGTGTTTTTTCTGGATTTTTGGTTGATATTCTGTCTCTATCATTTAAAATACACCTATGATAAAAATTATAGACCTTATATTTCTTTGAAAGTGGGCAAACTTACAAAATTTACAGGGGATCAAATAATTATTTAACCAACTGTACAGTATGTATACATATACAACCCCTGGCAAAAATTATGGAATCACCAGTCCCTGAGGATGTTCCTTCAGTTGTTTATTGTTGTAGAAAAAAAGCAGATCACAGACATGGCCAAAAACTAAAGGCATTTCAAATGGCAACTTTCTGGCTTTAAGAAACAATAAAAGAAATCAAGAAAAATAATTGTGGTGGCCAGTAACAGTTACATTTATAGAACAAGCACAGGGAATAAATTATGGAATCACTCAATTCTGAGGAAAAAATTATGGAATCACCCTGTAAATTTTCATTACAAACACTAACACCTGCATCAGATTAAATCTGCTTGTTAGTATGTAGGTAAAGAGGGTAAATCATCACGCAGTGTTGCACAAGATGTTGGTTGTTCACAGTCGGCTGTGTCTAAAACATGGACCAAATACAAACAACATGGGAAGGTGGTTAAAGACAAGCATACTGGTAGACCAAGGAAGACATCAAAGCGTCAAGACAGAAAACTTAAAGCAATATGCTTTGAAAACAGAAAATGTACAACAAAACAAATGAGGAACAAATGGGAGGAAACTGGAGTCAACATCTGTGACCGAACTGTAAGAAACCGCCTAAAGGAAATGGGATTTACATACAGAAAAGCTAAAAGAAATCCATCTCTAACACCTAAACACAAAAAAACAAGGTTACAATGGGCTAAGGAAAGGCAATCGTGGACTGTGGATGATTGGATGAAAGTCATATTTAGTGATGAATCTCGAATCTGCATTGGGCAAGGTGATGATGCTGGAACTTTTGTTTGGTGCCGTTCCAATGAGATTTATGCAGACGACTGTCTGAAGAAAACATGCAAATTTCCACAGTCAATTATGATATGGGGCTGCATGTCAGGTAAAGGCACTGGGGAGATGGCTGTCAATAAATCTTCAATAAATGCACAGGTTTACATTGAAATTTTGGACACTTTTCTTATCCCATCTATTGAAAGGATGTTTGGGGATGATGAAATCATTTATCAAGATGATAATGCATCTTGCCATAGAGCAAAAACTGTGAAAAAATTCCTTGAAGAAAGACACATAAGGTCAATGTCATGGCCTGCAAACAGTCCGGATCTCAATCCAATTGAAAATCTGTGGTGGAAGTTAACCACTTGAGCCCCGGACCATTATGCTGCCTAAGGACCAGAGGTCTTTTTCCAATTTGGCACTGCGTCGCTTTAACTGCTAATTGCGCGGTCATGCAATGCTGTACCCAAACGAAACTTGCGTCCTTTTCTTCCCACAAATAGAGCTTTCTTTTGATGGTATTTGATCACCTCTGCGGTTTTTATTTTTTGCGCTATAAACGGAAAAAGACCGAAAATTTTGAAAAAAAATGATATTTTCTACTTTTTGTTATAAAAAAAATCCAATAAACTAAATTTTAGTCATACATTTAGGCCAAAATGTATTCGGCCACATGTCTTTGGTAAAAAAAATGTCAATAAGCGTATATTTATTGGTTTGCGCAAAAGTTATAGCGTCTACAAACTAGGGTACATTTTCTGGAATTTACACAGCTTTTAGTTTATGACTGCCTATGTCATTTCTTGAGGTGCTAAAATGGCAGGGCAGTACAAAACCCCCCCAAATGACCCCATTTTGGAAAGTAGACACCCCAAGGAAATTGCTGAGAGGCATGTTGAACCCATTGAATATTTATTTTTTTTGTCCCAAGTGATTGAAAAATGACAAAAAAAAAAAAAAAAAAAAATATTTACAAAAAGTCGTCACTAAATGATATATTGCTCACACAGGCCATGGGCCTATGTGGAATTGCACCCCAAAATACATTTAGCTGCTTCTCCTGAGTATGGGGATACCACATGTGTGGGACTTTTTGGGAGCCTAGCCGCGTACGGGGCCCCGAAAACCAATCACCGCCTTCAGGATTTCTAAGGGTGTAAATTTTTGCTTTCACTCTTCACTGCCTATCACAGTTTCGGAGGCCATGGAATGCCCAGGTGGCACAAAACCCCCCAAAATGACCCCATTTTGGAAAGTAGACACCCCAAGCTATTTGCTGAGAGGCATATTGAGTCCATGGAATATTTTATATTTTGACACAAGTTGCGGGAAAGTGACACTTTTTTTTTTTTTTTTTTTTTTTTTTCATAAAGTTGTCACTAAATGATATATTGCTCACACAGGCCATGGGCATATGTGGAATTGCACCCCAAAATACATTTAGCTGCTTCTCCTGAGTATGGGGATACCACATGTGTGGGACTTTTTGGGAGCCTAGCCGCGTACTGGACCCCGAAAACCAATCACTGCCTTCCGGATTTCTAAGGGTGAAAATTTTTGATTTCACTCTTTACTGCCTATCACAGTTTCGGAGGCCATGGAATGCCCAGGTGGCACAAAACCCCCCCAAATGACCCCATTTTGGAAAGTAGACACCCCAAACTATTTGCTGAAAGGCATGGTGAGTATTTTGCAGCTCTCATTTGTTTTTGAAAATGAAGAAAGACAAGAAAAAACATTTTTTTTTTTCTTTTTTCAATTTTCAAAACTTTGTGACAAAAAGTGAGGTCTGCAAAATACTCACTATACCTCTCAGCAAATAGCTTGGGGTGTCTACTTTCCAAAATGGGGTCATTTGGGGGGGTTTTGTGCCACCTGGGCATTCCATGGCCTCCGAAACTGTGATAGGCAGTGAAGAGTGAAATCAAAAATTCACGCCCTTAGAAAGCCTGAAGGCGGTGCTTGGTTTTCGGGGTCCCGTACGCGGCTAGGCTCCCAAAAAGTCTCACACATGTGGTATCCCCGTACTCAGGAGAAGCAGCAGAATGTATTTTGGGGTGTAATTTCACATATTTCCATGGCATGTTTGAGCAATATATCATTTAGTGACAACTTTGTGCAAAAAAAAAAAAAAAAAAAAAAAATTTGTCTCTTTCCCGCAACTTGTGTCGCAATATAAAATATTCCATGGACTCGACATGCCTCTCAGCAAATAGCTTGGGGTGTCTACTTTCCAAAATGGGGTCATTTGGGGAGGTTTTGAACTGTCCTGGCATTTTATGCACAACATTTAGAAGCTTATGTCACACATCACCAACTCTTCTAACCACTTGAAGACAAAGCCCTTTCTGACACTTATTGTTTACATGAAAAAGTTTTTTTTTTTTGCAAAAAAATTACTTTGAACCCCCAAACATTATATATTTTTTTAAAGCAAATGCCCTACAGATTAAAATGGTGGGTGTTTCATTTTTTTTTTTCACACAGAAATTGCGCAGCGATTTTTCAAACGCATTTTTTGGGGAAAAAACACACTTTTTTTAATTTTAATGCACTAAAACACGCTATATTGCCCAAATGTTTGATGAAATAAAAAAGATGATCTTAGGCCGAGTACATGGATACCAAACATGACATGCTTTAAAATTGCGCACAAACGTGCAGTGGCAACAAAATAAATACATGTTTAAAAGCCTTCAAAAGCCTTTACAGGTTACCACTTTAGATTTACAGAGGAGGTCTACTGGAAAAATTACTGCACTCGATCTGGCCTTCGCGGTGATACCTCACATGCATGGTGCAATTGCTGTTTATGTTTGACGACAGACCGCCGCTTGCGTTCGCCTTAGCGCGAGAGCAGGGGGCGACAGGGGTGTTTTTTTTTTTTTTTTTTTTTTCTTTATTATTTTTTTGCTTTTTCAATCTTACTTTTAAACTGTTCCTTTCATATTTTTTTTTTAATCATTTTTATTGTTATCTCGGGGAATGTAAATATCCCCTATGATAGCAATAGGTAGTGACAGGTACTCTTTTTTGAAAAAATTGTGGTCTATTAGACCCTAGATCTCTCCTCTGCCCTCAAAGCATCTGACCACACCAAGATCGGTGTGATAAAATGCTTCCCCAATTTCCCAATGGCGCTATTTACATCCGGCGAAATCTAAGTCATGAAATACTCGTAGCTTCCGGTTTCTTAGGCCATAGAGATGTTTGGAGCCACTCTGGTCTCTGATCAGCTCTATGGTCAGCTGGCTGAATCACCGGCTGCATTCTCAGGTTCCCTGTTGAGACAGGAGAGCCAGAGAAAAACACGGAAGACGGTGGGGGGGGGGGGCATTCCCTCCCACGGCTTGTAAAGGCAGTCTAGAGGCTAATTAGCCGCTAGGATTGCTTTTACATGAAAGCCGACCACTGGCTGAAAAGAATGATACCAAGATGATACCTAAACCTGCAGGCATCATTCTGGTATAACCACTCAAAGTCGTGAATGGCGTACCTGAAGACAAAAAAATGGTTAACAATGGTTAACAATAAAGCACAGTAAAGTGTAAATAATTACACACCTGAAAAACAAACATGATAAAACATAATAACAATAACAATAACAATAAAACATTGCAGAATAGAATACAGTAAAAAAGAGCAGAACAATAGAGAGAGAGAATAGAGAGAGAGAGAACAATAAAACAACAACTATTTTTTTTTATTTCATATTTTTTTTTTTTTTTACACTTTTTTTGTAACTAACTTTTATAACGGTAACCGGTTCCAGGTTCGGGTCTCTCAAAATGCGATGGCATCTTGGGAGACCCTGTGAAAGTGTGCCTAGTCTGTGCAATGCTGTACCCTACGCTAATACTCAACTAGTGAATGGTAGCGTTCAAAACATTCACCAATGCAAGACCAGGATTGTCAGGACAGGAGGGACAATAATAGCGGGTGTCACGCCTATATCCGCGCTCTTACTGCAGACACAACATCTTTTTTGGGGGTTCGTTGGGTAGGGGTACTCGGGAGGACATAAAAATGCCTCTCATGCAGCCGACTGCATTTGGTTGGGGATGTGAATGGGGGAAGTACGGGCGCTGCAGAAGCGGTGGGTTCCCAATTAGGATTGGCGAATGCAGCAGGAAGGGCATTATGGGCACGACGGGCCTGTGTTTGTCTTTTTGGTGGCAGCGGGACACTACTTGTGCTTGCCACCTCACCAGCTTCAACTGCACTTATGGGACTCGCCACGTCACCAAGTGTTACTGCAGTGCTGGTTTGACTACGACCGGGGTGTACTAGGCCGCTGGCGCTTGCCAGTTCACCAAAACGCTACCAAAAAACGTTAGCGATCGCAGGGATCAGGCCTGACTCTGCGAACGCTGCAGTTATGCGTTTAGTGTTTTGTAAGTGTCAGTGATCGATCGATACTGCACTTGGGTGGGCTGGGCCGGGCCGGGCGGAGGGGCAAAACGCAGGTGCTAGCAGGTATCTGGGCTGATCCCGCTAACACTGCGTTTTTGGGAACCCTAAACTGCTGGTGACGCTAGTATAGATCTGATCGGATCAGATATTGATGCGATCAGATACTATACCACTAAGGGAGGTGTACGGTGCGTGCGTGGGTGTTAGCGGTACTGGCGCTAATCTGACGCTGCCTGGGGCTGGTGCTTGCCAGTTCACCAAAACGCTACAAAAAAAACTGTTAGCGATCGCAGGGATCAGGCCTGACTCTGCGAACGTTGCAGTTATGCGTTTAGTGTTTTGTAAGTGTCAGTGATCGATCGATACTGCACTTGGGTGGGCTGGGCTGGGCCGGGCGGAGGGGCAAAACGCAGGTGCTAGCAGGTATCTGGGCTGATTCCGCTAACACTGCGTTTTTGGGAACCCTAAACTGCTGGGGATGCTAGTATAGATCTGATCGGATCAGATATTGATCCGTTCAGATACTATACCACTAAGGGAGGCGTATGCTGCGTGCGTGGGTGTTAGCGGTACTGGCGCTAACCTGACGCCTGGGGCTGGTGCTTGCCAGTTCACCAAAATGCTACCAAAAAAACTGTTAGCGATCGCAGGGATCAGGCCTGACTCTGCGAACGCTGCAGTTATGCGTTTAGTGTTTTGTAAGTGACAGTGATCGATCGATACTGCACTTGGGTGGGCTGGGCGGAGGCACAAAACGCAGGTGCTAGCAGGTATCTGGGCTAATCCCGCTAACACTGCGTTTTTGGGAACCCTAAACTGCTGGGGACGCTAGTATAGATCTGATCGGATCAGATATTGATCCGATCAGATACTATACCACTAAGGGAGGCGTATGCTGCATGCGTGGGTGTTAGCGGTACTGGCGCTAATCTGACGCTGCCTGGGGCGACGCATATCACCGCCAGGCGATCAGGGGGCTAAACCTTTATTCGGTAATAAACGGCGGGTGCCCTGACACTATAAAAAATAAACGAACTAACCAGCGTCATCCGTAACGGTTATACGGTGATCAGTGGTGAAAGGGTTAACTAGGGGGCAATCAAGGGGTTAAAACATTTATTAGATAGTATATGGGGGTCCCTGACGCTATAAAACGCTGACGGCGAACCTAAATATTTACCTCACTAACTAGCGTCACCAGCGACACTAATACAGCGATCAGAAAAATTATCGCTTAGTGACACTGGTGACAGGGGGTGATCAAGGGGTTAAAACTTTATTAGGGGGGGTTAGGGGGGTACCCTAGACCTAAAGGGGGGTAATACTCACTGTCCCAACACTGTAACTGTCACAAACTGACACTATGCAGTAATCAGAAAAAAAAAAAAAAAAAAAAAACTGCTGGTGTCAGTTTGTGACAGGGGGGGGGGTGATTGGGGGGGGATCGGGGGGCGATCGGGGGGGGGATCGGGGTGTTTTGTGTGCCTGGCATGTTCTACTGTGTTGTGTAGTGTTGGTGCACTCACATAGATGTCTTCTCTCCTCGGGCCGGAACGGAAAATACCGACCCGAGGGGAGATGACATCACTTCCTTTGCTGCTGTTTAGCATACAGCAGCAAAGGAGTGTTCTCATTGGCCGGCGGCGATCGCGAGGGGGGGCCACGAACGGATGGTCTCCCCCTCATCACCGATCGCCGCTGGACAAAAGACGACCGCCTCGGGCACCGGGGGGGGTCCGATCGGACCCCCCACCCGCGGAAGGCAAATCACGTACCCTGTACGTGATTTTGCCTGTCCGTGCCACTTTGCCGACGTACATCGGCGTGAGGCGGTCGTCAAGTGGTTAAAGAAAATGGTCCATGACAAGGCTCCAACCTGCAAAGATGATTTGGCAACAGCAATCAGAGAAGGCTGGAGCCAGATTGATGAAGAGTACTGTTTATCACTCATTAAGTCAATGCCTCAGAGACTGCAAGCAGTTATAAAAGCCAGAGGTGGTGCAACAAAGTACTAGTGATGTGTTGGAGTGTTATTTTGTTTGTTTGTTTTTCATGATTCCATAATTTTTTCCTCAGAGTTGAGTGATTCCATAATTTATTCCCTGTGCTTGTTCTATAAATCTAACTGTTACTGGCCACCACAACTATTTTTCTTGATTTCTTTTAGTGTTTCTTAAAGCCAGAAAGTTGCCTTTTGAAATGCCTTTAGTTTTTGGCCATGTCTGTGATCTGCTTTTTTTCTACAACAATAAACAACTGAAGGAACATCCTCAAGGACTGGTGATTCCATAATTTTTGCCAGGGGTTGTATGTTCATATGTTTTCTTGAACATGGGTGGGAGCTGTGGAGGTTTTTGTTTTACAATGTATTGTAATTTAGGGGATCTTTATGAGGTGGGGGCTGGGTGTCCCTTAGGTGTATCCCTCTAGTTTGGTCTTCATCTGTAGTCCCCCCCCCCCTTTTTTTTCATTGTATGGGTCTTTTTTCCCTATTTAAGGGCATTTAGGCTACATTCACACCTGAGTGTTTTCAGCTCGTAAAACGCCCCAAAAAACGCCCCAAAAACGCCCAACAAGCAAAATCTCATACATTTAAATGGCCCTTGTTCACTCTAAAAGTTTTGTAGCCTGAAGCAAAATGCCGAAGCTCAAAAAAGTACATGGGCTTCTTTTTGGGCAGATTACAGGCATTTTTCTGCTTTTTACATTGGTGACCTTTTAACCTGTGCAAAATCGTGGCAAAAACACATAAAAACATGCAACTTTCTGCCTGAAAATGAAACGCTTAGGCGTGAATGCAGCCTTAACCACTTAACCAACCAAGCCTCTCTTTTACACTTGTTAACAAGTTAAAATCATTTTTTTTTGCTAGAATATTTTATATATTAAACATATATTTATTTTTCTCTAACACCCTAGAGAATACAATGGCGGTCGTTGCAATACTTTTCGTCACACCGTATTTGCGCAGCAGACTTACCAGCGCACTTTTTTGGGATAAAATAAATTTTTTGAATTCAAAAATAAGACAACAGTAAAGTTAGCACAATCGTTTTTTATATTGTGAAAGATAATGTTACACCGAGTAAATTAATACCCAACATGTCACACTTCAAAATTTTGCCCACTCCTGGAATGGCGACACTTTGGCAACTTTTACCCTTAAAAATCTCCATAGGCAATGTTTAATAATTTCTACAGACTACCAGTTTTGAGTTACAGAGGAGGTCTAGGGCTAGCAATATTGCTCCTACTCTAACGATCGCGGCGATGCCTCACGTGTGGTTTGAACACCGTTTTCATATGTGGGCGCTACTCACAGTTAGTTGTGCGAGGTAGTTGGGACAGGGCGCTTTAAAAAAAAAAAAAATCTTATTTATTTTACTTTTAGTTTTTTATTTTGACACAGTTTAAAAAAAAAAAAAAACATTTTTGGGTCACTTTTATTCCTATTACAAGGAATGTAAACATCCCTTGTAACAGAAAAAAAGCATGACAGGGCCTCTTAAATATGAGCTCTGGGGTCAAAAAGACCTCAGATCTCATATTTACACTAAAATGCAATAACAAAAAAAAAAAATTCTCCTTTAAGAGCTATGCCATGCCATGGAGCCGAGCAGGGGCCAGCTTCCTCTCAGTCGGCAGCCAGGCATCCACGGGAGAGGACTTGATCGGGTCTGGTAAGCGGCAGAGATGACTGGAGTGTGGCGGGAGGGGGGGACACCGCTCCCACTGTCGATCGGGTACAGCGATTTGCATGAAGTGGTTAATGACATGATTGATATGCTCGATTATAAGCTTATTTTGTTATATTTTTTATTTATTTTTTTAAATCATAATTTATAAAAGACAACATTGGTGCCTGAGGAAGTGGACTTTTTCCAGGTAACGTGTTGAGCTGTATAATTCTTGGAACATTTGATGATGAAGTTGTACAATAATTTTGTTGTGCCTCAAAAATCACAAAAATGTCTTAATATTGTTAAGTTTAAATTTTGTAGGAATGTGGCAGTTTTAGCCAGTCAATTATAGTCTACATAATAATAAAAAATGTAGCGCATAATGAATGTGTATAAAATCAAGGCCAAAACAATTCTGAATTGGTACTTGAAAAAATATTAGTGAAACAAAAGCCAAATGACATATAATAAACATAAAGTCAATGGATAAATGTAAGTGTGAGGGATATAATGTCCCACTGCACAGGAAGGTGAATGTGCTCTGAAGGGTGGTAGTATTCCAATAGTTGTCAGAAGTCAAACTTCACCAAAACCTGACATTTCAATGAGATGGAACAATCATGGAAAGAATGATGTGTAAAAAACTCTTACCAGATCCCGTGGATTCCCATGTCAGCGACAGGGAATCGCATGAGCAGTCTGCCACCAAGGGCGTGGAAAGGGAAGTCTTGTCACTCGAATCCTCTAGGCTGGAATCTGCATGGATCTCCGGGGACCACCAGGCAGGTCCTCGCAGTGTACAGCCGAGATATGGATCAGGAAGGCAAGAACGTCACTTGTGGAGCTGTTGTAGGCACTTAACCTGAGCCTCTCTGTGTTCTGCTGGAACTGACTTTATGTTTATTATATGCCATTTGGCTTTTGTTTCACTAATATTTTTTCAAGTACCAATCCAGAATTGTTTTGGCCTTGATTTTATACACATTAATTATGCGCTACATTTTTTATTATTATATATATATTCATTGTTTTTGTCAGACTGTATGTAGCTGCTCTTCCTAGTTTTCATTTGTTAGCGTAGTGTTTCACATGTATTTTTTCAATTATAGTCTACAACAATGTATCAAGGAAAATTGGAAGAGCTGAGTAGGTAGGAAGTGCTGAGCAGAAAGTTAGGAGGTGCTGAGCAGGTAGGTCGGAGGAGCTGGGTAGATAGGTAGCAAGTGCTGAGCAGGTACAGCATGTAGGAAGTGCTGATCAGGGTAGAATCCCTGTTTGTTTTCCAAGTCCAAACTATATTGGAGTTTACCTTTCATTTGTAGGTTACCTTTCATTTCAAACAAACATAAACCCTAAATTAAAACTTGGCAAAATCAAAACCTTTACAAAAGACCATGTAAAAATTAAGATTGTTGCAGTAAAAAAAAAAAAAAAAAAGAAAAGAAAAAGAGAATGTGCTGTTTTATGCAGAATCATCTTCTGTGTGCAGTGATGTATGAAAAACACCACTGGCAGCCCTTGTTAAGCTAGTCTAAACTGGCTAATAAATTAGGATAAGCTTCCCTTTGCTTTACAGTATCAAAAATGCACATACAGTGGATATAAAAAGTCTACACAAAGATAAATCATTTTACAACTTTTTCCACCTTTAATGTGACCTAGAAAGTGTACAACTTAGTTAAACAACAAACTGAAATCTTTTAGATGGAGGGAAGTAAAAATAAAAAAAATAAATAATATGGTTGCATAAGTGTGCACACCCTTAAGCTAATACTTTGTTGAAGCACCTTTTGATTCTATTACAGCACTCAGTCTTTTTGGGTATGAGTCTATCAGCATGGCACACCTTGACTTAGCAATATTTGCCCAATCTTCTTTGCAAAAACACTCCAAATCTGTCAGATTGTGAGGGCATCTCCTGTGCACGGCCCTCTTGAGATCACCCCACAGATTTTCAATCGGGTTCTGGGTCTGAGCTCTGGCTAGGCCATTCCAAAACTTTAATATTCTTCTGGTGAAGCAATTCCTTTGTTGATTTGGATGTATGCTTTGGGTCGTTGTCATGCTGAAAGATGAAGTTCCTCTTCATGTTTAGCTTTCTAGCAGAAGCCTGAAGGTTTTGTGCCAATATTGACTGGTATTTTGAACTGTTCATAATTCCCTCTACCTTCACTAAGGCCCCTGTTCCAGCTGAAGAAAAACAGCCCCAAAGCATGATGCTGCCACCACCATGCTTCACTGTGGGTATAGTGTTCTTTTGGTGATGTGAAGTGTTGTTTTTGCACCAAACGTATCTTTTGGAATTATGGCTAAAAAGTTCAACCTTGGCTTCATCAGACCATAACACATTTTCCCACATGCTTTTGGGAGATTTCAGATGTGTTTTTTGCAAAATTTAGCCGGGCTGGGATGTTTTTCTTTGTGAGAAAAGGCTTCCATCTTGCCACTCTACCCCATAGCCCAGACATATGAAGAATATAGGAGATTGTTGTCTCATGTACCACACTGTCAGTACTTACCAGATATTCCTGCAGCTCCTTTAATGTTGCTGAAGGCCGTTCTCCTTCCCCCCCGAAGACAGACATGAATGCGGGGAACACCCCCCCTGCTCGGGAGGCGGACTGCCTCCTTACCTCAGGAGGCAGATGTCCTACCCGAGGTGACTCCTATCTCCCCTCCTCCTCACTCCCCTGTCCGAGCCGGGGAGTGCTGGATGGCTGAGCCACTGCGGGTGAACCATTGTGATGGCTGGTGGGTGGGTCGGTCTTCCCTTTCTTTTGCTCCGGCTGTGTGTCTCCTCCGGCTGTGCGTCTCCTTCCTCCATCCTCCCCCTAGGCCAATAAGATCGCTTCTCCTTTTGGCCAATCGGGAAACGGGTCTCACGACACACTTCCTGATTGGCTGGGAGGTGAATCAATGTTACAATAGTGAATTTTCATTCGCTATTGTCACACAGCTGGGTGGGCTCGGAGCGCAGGGCTCTCTGCCCTGAGCCCACCCTTTTTTGAAGCCTATTAGAGCCTCTGGCTCTAATCCCATGCTAAAAAAAAAAAAACACCCCCCCATCATTAGAATCCATGCATCCGGCTCCCTGTATGTAGATTGGGGGTCGGACGCATGGACGGGGGGTGGGGGGGGGTGCGCTCCTAATGGAAGGGCCGCCACTGCCTATGATGCTTTGGAAGCTCTCTGCGGACCATGGATTTTGCTGTAGGATGGGACTAAAAAAAATATAAGTAAAGACCTACTAGAACAGCTGAACTTTATTTGGGTTTAACCAGAGACACTTTAATTGATGGCAGGTGTGTACTGACTCCTATTTAACATTCTGAACACAGCTACATCCCCAGTTATAAGAGGGTGTGCACACTTATGCAACCACGTTATTTTAGTTTTTTATTTTCACCCCCCTCCCCTAAAAGATTTCAGTTTGTTTTTCAATTGAGTTGTACAGTTTCTAGGTCACATTAACCACTTGCCTACTGGGCACTTAAACCCCCTTCCTGCCCAGGCCAATTTTCAGCTTTCAGCACTGTCACACTTTGAATGACAATTGCGCGATCATACAACACTGTACCCAAAATGAAAGTTTTATCATTTTTTTTACACCAATAGAGCTTTCTTTTGGTGGCATTTAATCACTGCTGAGTTTTTATTTTTTGCTAAAAAGACAAAATAAACCCTGAAAATGTTGAAAAACAAAATCAGTTTCATAGCTTGTTATAAAATTTTGAAAACAGGTTTTTCTCCTTCATTGTGTGCTGATGCGGCTGCACTGATAGGCACTGATAGGCTGCACTAATGGGCACTAATAGGCTGCACTAATGGACACTGATAGGCTGCACTAATGGACACTGATAGGCTGCACTGATGGGCACTGATAGGCTGCACTGAGAGGTGGCACTGATGGGTGGCACTGATGGGCACTGATAGGTGGCACTGATGGGCACCGATAGGTGGCATTGATGGGTGGCACTGATGGGCACTGGTAGGTGACACTGAGACACAAATGGGCATTGATTGGCAGCACTGGTGGGCAAAGGTAGGTGGCACTGTGGGTACTGATAGGTGGCACTGGTGGGCACAGACAAGGCAGCGCCCTGTGTGAGGGACCGATTTCCCTCTGTCAGCATAAGGGAAAAAAATAAAACATTACCAATCTATTTACATTACTTGATCAGCTTTCATTGGCTGACAGCTGATCACGTGGTAAGGGGCCGGGATCAGTCCCTTATTCCGATCTGTGAACAGCCGAGTCTCATAGACTCGGTGATCACAGAGCGTGCACCCTGCAGGAACCTGCTGAGGACGTCAATAGACGTTCTCCCGGCAATTAAGGCCCGCGCTGTAGCCGTCATTCAGCTATAGCGTGGGCAGGAGATGGTTAAAGTGGAAAAAGTTCTGAAGTTATTTATCTTTGTCTCATTTTTTTTACATCATAGAAACCTGACATTTTAAACTCTCTCAGTCAGACTCAGATAGGGACTATGAACCAGTGGTAAGCAGTGGCTCCGAGATGGAAACCGAGGAAGATAGAATCCTAACAAGGAGAATCGGGAGAAATGAGCAGGCGCTGACATCCACCAGCAGTGCAGCACTCCAGGGCATCCACCAGCAGCGCAGCACTCCAGGATGATATGCAGGCATCCACCAGCAGCACTCCAGGGCATCCACCAGCAGGCATCCACCAGCAGGCATCCACCAGCAGCACAGCACTCCGGGATAGGCAGGCATCCACCAGCAGTTCTGCAACCTTCCTAGAGGATAGGCCAGATGCTAGCAACGGAGCATCCCATCAACGAGGCAGTGCCCATACTAGCCTCCCAGATGTTCTACTGTATCCAACATGGCTGTCCAATACGTCAGTAGAACCTGTAATTCCCCTTTTTACAGCCCAGCCAGGCCCTCAGATACAGACGGAAAATGTAACCCCACTTTATTATTTTCACTTATTTTTTACCAATGATCTCCTAACCTACATTGTGGAGCAATGTAATCTATACGCCATTTAACATATAGCCAACAATCCAAGTTCTTCATATGCCCGTCCTTTTGTTTGAAACCCTTCACCATGGAAGAATTTAAAATTTTCCTTGGCCTAACCCTCAACATTGGGCTGACCAAAAAAAATGAACTCCATTCCTACTGGTCTACCCAACCTATCCACCACATGGCGGTCTATTCGTCATTGATGCCCAGAACCCGTTATGAGATGATTATGAGTTTTTTACATTTCAACAACAATGCCCAATGCTTCCCTCAAAATCATCGCAGTTACAATAAATTATTCAAAATTCGGTCCCTAATCAATTTTTTTTGTGCCAGCTTCAAGAAGATGTTTACCCCTGATATAAATATTTTTGTAGATGAATCCCTAGTACACTTCACCGGAAGACTTGGAATAAAGCAATACCTCCCCAGTAAAAGAGCCAGACGTGGGGTAAAATTTTATAAGGCGTGTGACAGGGCCACGGTTACATTTATGAAGGAAAAGACAGACAGCTAAACCCCCCTGGATGCCCTACCTACATGGGAACATGTGGCAAAATTGTCTGGCAGCTGATCCAACCATTGCTTGGGAAAGGTTACCACCTATACGTAGACAATTTCTACACGAGTCTCCCACTTTTCCGCCATTTGTACCAAAAGAAGACGGTGGCCTGTGGGACAGCACGGACCAACCAAAAGGGTTTGCCACAGAGATTGGTCGCCAAGCAATTGAAACAGGGTGAAATGGCCAGTATGTGGACTGAAGAAGTACTAGCGCTGAAGTGGAGAGATAAAAAAAGAGATGTCTACATTCTTTCCACAATGCATGATGACACATTGGTGGAACTGTAGAGAAGAAGAGGCCCCATCCAGAAGCCAAAATGTGTGCATGAGTACAACCTATACATGGGGGGTGGGGGGGGGGGTGGAAATGAACGACCAGATGATGCAGCCCTACTTGGCCACCAGGAGATCACTGTTTTGGTACAAGAAAGTCGCTATTTATTTGATGCAACTAGCCCTGTTCAATTCATATATTATTTTTTCTAAGTGCACCCAAAGTTCCCTAACCTAATCTAATTTAAAATTCCAAAAAGACGTTGTCACAGCCCTTCTCTATACCCATGGCCAAGCCCCTTAACTAATTCGCTCCGATTCATTAGCCAGACTCCATGAAAAGCACTTTCCCGAAATCCTCCCTCTTACCCAAACAGGTCGCAAACCCCCCAAAAAATGTTGTGTGTGTTCAAGTAGAGGAATTCGCCGTGACCCGATACTACTGTCCCCAATGCCCCTTACAGCCAGGTCTCTGTATTGGAACGTGCTATCAGAGCTATCATACTTCACTACACTATTAGTAAAGTGAAGATGATTTTTTTCTAGTTTCCACTATCTGCCATTTCTGTGAATGACCCGGACTGTTAATGACTATGCCTCTGCCAAACATGTTTCTGCCTTCAACGTGAATTTACCTCGGCCTGTTAAATGACCATGCTTTTTGCCTGCCTCCTGAACTGATCATTTGTCCTGCCACTGTACAGCACAGGGGTCTCAAATATGTGAGGGGCTCCAGAAAAGGTTTTCCGAGTGGAAAAAACATTTTTCTCCGGGTTTTTCATTTTCTAGGATTAGGGTCTGGAGACTCGGAGGCTTCATAGAGATTTGGGTGGGAAGAAACCTCAACCCCTGTCCTCAGGTCTTACCTGACTAAGGCCCAATGTACAAAGTGCTGCCTGCTGCCACCTGAACTAGTCATGCCTCTGCCTGCCACCTGAACTGGCCATGCCTTTGCCTGCCACCTGAACTGGCCATGCCTATGCCTGTTACCTGAACTGCCTGCTAAACCTTGGATTGTATTGAACCATGTTCATACTTTTCCATATCTGTCTGCTGCCTGGACAATTCCTAGACATTTCCTTTGGATGTCTGGACGAATGCTTTGACTGCTCTGGAACGGTATTCCTGCCTGCTAAAACTACAGGTGAGCCTTTTTTTTTTAACCCTTTGCTCCGCAGAATGTATTTTGGGGTGTAATTCTTGGTGTGTACATGCTATGTGTTAGAAGCCTGAAGGTGCTACTTGCATGTTGGGCCTCTGTATGTGGCCAGGTAGTGGAAAAGTCTCACACATGGGCTATCGCCATACTCAGGATGAGTAGCAGAATGTATTTTGGGGTGTCATTTTGGCTATGTACATGCTATGTGTTAGAAAGATCTATGTGTTAGAAAGATCTCTGACAACTTTGTGAGAAAAAAATAGGTTTTCATTTTCTTTCCACATTTTCCAAAAACTTGTGGAAAGAAATGACATGTTCAAAAGACTCATTATGCCTCATAGAATATACATTGGGTTGTTTTCTTTCCAAAATGGGTTCATTTTGTGGGTAATTCCATTGTCCTGGTGTCCCGGGGCCTTCAAAAATGTGATAGATACTCAGGAAATGAAATGTGTAATGCAGTGTACACACGGGCGGACTTTCCAACCGGACTGGTCCGACGGACTTTCTGACGGACTTTTGACAAACTTCCGACTGACTTTTTTTTACAAATGGACTTGCCTACACACGACCGGACTATGGATGGACTTGCCTACACACGACCGGACTTTCCGGCGGACCTAGTTCCCGGCAGACTTTCCAAATGAATGGACTTGCCCACACACAAACAAGTCCGTTCATTTTGAACATGACTCAGGTACGACGGGACTAGAAAAGGAAGTCAATCTCGCCGCTTTTATCGGCGAGATTGACACCTTGCGAGCCCCGTCATGGGGCATACCAGGCTCTTAGGTCTGGTATGGATTTTAAGGGGAACCCCCTATGCCGAAAACACGGTGTGGGGGTCCCCCCAAAATCCATACCAGACCCTTTTCCAAGCACGCAGCCCGGCAGGTCAGGAAAGGGGGTGGGGATGAGCGAGCGCCCCCCCCTCCTGAACCATACCAGGCCGCATGCCCTCAACATGGGGGTGGCTGCTTTGGGGGACACCCCACCACCCCAAAGCACCTTGTCCCCATGTTGATGAGGACAAGAGCCTTTTCCCGACAACCCTGGCTGTTGGTTGTCAGGGTCTGCGGGCGGAGGGCTTATCGGAATCCGGGAGCCCCCTTTAATAAGGGGGCACCCAGATCCTGGCCCCCACCCTATGTGAATGAGTATGGGGTACATCGTACCCCTACCATATCACCTAGGGAAAAAGTGTCAATAAAAAAAAACACACTACACAGGTTTTTTAAGTAATTTATTAGACAGCTCCGGGGGTCTCCTTCCGACTTCGGGGGTCTTCTTCCGACTTTGCTGCTGTCTCCGGCCTCTTCTCCCGGTGTCCGGTTCTTCTCCCGCTCTGTGGCCTCTTCTCCCGGTGTTCGACCTCTTTTCCCGGCGTTCGGTTCTTCTGCCAGCTCCTCTGCTATCTTCTGCCGCTCTTTTACTAGCGGTGGCCCAGACTTCTGCGTCATCTTCTCTTCTTCCGATGTTGACACGACGCTCTCTCCTGCTGTAATGGTGTGTGAGCACTCCGCAATGACTTATATAGGCGGTGACCCCGCCTCCTTATGATTTCACAGTCCCGGGGCATGCTGGGACTGTGACGTCATAAGGGGGCATGGTCAACATCACCCGGTGCCCACGCAGGGCGCCCCCCTCCCCCAAAGCACCCACCCCCCCATGTTGAGGCCATGCGGCCTGGTATGGTTCAGGAGGGGGGCGCTCGCTCTTCCCCACCCCCTTTCCTGACCGACTGGGCTGCGTGCTTGGATAGGGGTCTGGTATGGATTTTGGGGGGACCCCACGCTGTTTTTTCGGCATAGGGGGTTCCCCTTAAAATCCTCACCAGACCTAAGGGACATTGTCGCCTCCCCCTCGCGCTCGCCGCAATAGGAAAATTTGTACCCTGTCCTTGCGTCGTATCTGGTCCGTCGGACCAGCATACAGACGAACAGGCTTTCCGTTAGGAACTGAGTCCGGCGGAGTTACGACGTAAATATTTGAAGCAGGTTTCAAATCTAAAGTCCGTCGGATTTCCGACCGAAATGGTCCGTCGGAAGTCCGATGCAGCCCACACATGGTCGGATTGTCCGCTGGATTCGGTCCATCAGACCAGTCCAGTTGGAAAGTCTGCCTGTGTGTACACTGCATAATTTATGCCTTTAAAACGCCTGATGGTGCTATATGGATGTTGGGCCTCTGTATGTGACCAGGCTGTGGAAAAGTCTCACACATGGGGTATCGCCATACTCAGGGTGAGTAGAAAAATGTATTTTGGGGTGTAATTGCAATTATGCCTGCACCGTGTGTGAGATATAACTTGTAAATATGACAATTTAGTGAAGAAAAAAAATATATATATTTCTTAATTTTCCAAAGCATTGTGGGGAAAAAATTGCAACTTCAAAAAATTCACTATGCCTCTTACTAAATATCTCAGACTGTCTTCTTTCCAAAAAGAGGTCATTTGGAGGGTTATTGTACTGTCCTGACATTTTAGGGCCTCAAGAAATGAAATAGGCCATCAGTGCATTAGGATTGATACATTTTCAACAACGCTTAGCATGGCTTGTAGACTCTATGGGGGTCATTTACTATAGCGCCATGCGCTAATTTGCGCAAATTGCCGCAAATTAGCGCTAATTCGCAGCAACTTAGCGCTAATTCGCGCTAAAACTGTATTCACTATAGTGCTGGTGAGAAAATACTCCCAAAATCGAATTTACTATAGTTCCCTGAAACCAAATAGCGCCCAAACCCTTACTCTGCTAAAACCTGGAGCATTGCACATGGAAATAATGTTTGATATAATTGCCTAAATGGTACTGAAATATGCGGTATATTATATAAAGATAATCTGCTTTTAAACTGTGTGAAAAAGTGATTTCTACACTGAAATATCTTTAAAAGTCTGAAAAGTGAAAAATTCCCCGTTTTGGACAACTAGGTGCCAACACAACTGAGCATGCTCAGACCTGAAAATAACTTTATAATTTTAACTCAAGTGTCTTTTTTAGCCGGCGCTATAGTAAATACCAAAATGAGAGCTAATTAGAGAGCATTTTTGGAAGTTAAAATCTGCTCTATTTTAGTCCAAATCAAGTTTCAGCCATTGATTCTAATGGAACAATTCTAACTTTCACAAAAAAAAAACCTTTTAATGTTGAGATGAAATGTATCTTTCTGTGAAATAAATTTTCCTTTGCAACATTGTTGCTTCTACTTTTTAAGAATACTAGAATGTGGAATGTTTTGATGTTTTGGTAAAATATATTTTTCTCTGGCACTTTCACTTGTTACTCTCCATCTCACAACAATCTTTACCCCAAACTCACACAGGTGTCTTTATAATCCACAATCAATACCATTGCCGATGCAAATTTAAAATGAATCACATTTTTTTGTGCTTTTTATTATTTCCAAATATTCATAATTTGAGCCCAAAAAATGTGATATGTGTACCAACATCAGAAATCAAAATGTAATTCCCAAAAATTTGAGGGTAATATTCTACTCTCACCCACAAAAAAACACCAAATATCACAGAATAAATCAAGAAGAATAACTCTTGAGTAATGTAATTCCATCACCTGTATGTCCATAGAAATGCAGTATTTATGTGTTTTTATGTGTATTTATGTGTAGTTATGTGTAGGAGGCTCTTATATGTGGAAGCTCTGTGGCTTAGAGGTTAGAACTTCTGCTTAGCATCCCTGAGTGTCTGGGTTCAAATCCCAACAATGTTGCTTCATGTAGAGAAGTTGTCTTATTTCCTAGGTCCTATAACTATACCTAAATGTAGTATTTATGTGTAGGAGGGTTCCACCACCATTGTAAGTCTTTTCCAGATACACTATTTAGCCAAAAGTATTGGGACGCCTGCCTTTACACACACATGAACTTTAATGGCAGCCCAGTCTTAGTCTGTAGGGTTAAAATTTTATTTGGCCCACCCTTTGCAGCTAGAACAGCTTCTGGGAAGGCTGTCCACAAGATTTAGTGTGCCTATGGGAATGTTTTATCATTCTTCCAGAAGTGCATTTGTGAGGCCAGGCACTGATGTTGGATGAGAAGGCCTGGCTCGCAGTCTCTACTCTAATTCAGCCAAAGGGTGTTCTATCGGGTTGAGGCCAGGACTCTGTGTAGGCCAGTCAAGTTTCTCCACCCCAAACTTGCTCATCCATGTCTTTATGGACCTTGCTTTGTGCACTGGTGTGCAGTCATGTTGGAACAGGAAGGGGCTTTCCCCAAACTGTTACCACAAAGTTGGGAGCATGAAATTGTCCAAAATGTCTTGTTATGCTGATGCCTTAAGAGTTCCCTTAACTGGAACTAAGAGGTCAAGCCCAACCCCTGAAAAACAACCCCACATCATAATCCCCCCTCCGCCAAATCATTTGGACCAGTGTACAAAGCAAGGTCCATAAAGACATGGATGAGTGATTTTGGGGTGGAGGAACTTGACTGGCCTGCACAGAGTCCTGACCTCAACACAACAGAACACCTTGGGGATGAATTAGAGAGGAGACTGTAGGTCAGGCCTTCTTGTTCAACATCAGTGCCTGACCTCACAAATGCACTTGGAAGGATGGTCAAACATTCCCATAGACACACTCCTAAACCTTGTGGACAAGAAGAGTTGAAGCTGTTATAGCTGCAAAGGGTGGGCCAAATGAGTTTTGAACCCAGTACTAATACTGGGATGCCATTACAGTTCATGTGCTTTTAAAGGCAGGCGTCCCAATACTTAGGCCAATATATTGTATATTGCTTGTGACACTGAGCATGGCTATAGACTTAGGGCTGGTTCACACCACAGAGATGCAGAGAACATGTGTGGGGGTGGCTAAGTGGGTAGCAGTTCTGTCTAACAGCACCTGGGATGTCGGTTCAATTCCCCAACATGCTAATCCTTGTGTTGAAGTTTATATGTTTTCCCTGTGTGGGTTTCTCACCACAATCCAAAGACATACTGGCATTTTATTTGTCTCCTGTCGAAATAGATTCTAATGTAAGAAAGTTAATTTTGGACTTTATATTGGAAGCTCATTGCAGCCAGGGACTGATGTTAATGTTTATTAGCACTAATCATGCCCAGAGACTTGGGCATTTAAAATTTTAGGGTTTACACTGCATGGGTACATATGCTTAGAAAACTGTTGCTTTGTTTATGTGGATGCAAATGGACTTTGATCTTTGTCCTGTAGGTGGAGATTTGATGCACATAGCCAAGGGCTAACACAGTTGCGAATACTATTATGTGTTCCTGCTCATCAGGTGCAATCACTTTAGACATACATGAAGAGACAGATTGAAAGATACTGGTGGGCGTGTACTTCTATTGGGCGTGTCAGTGTGCTAACAATACAACCTCTCTTATATAAAGGCCTGCAGTAGGGGGTTCATTTGGCCTGAGAAGGTCAGGTTTTTTGCTGTGATTTGTGGGGGAGAAGGAATGATATTGGGAGATTTGATGAAATTCTTGTGTATTTTTTCAATCAAAAGTGGGTTTATGTGGCCATGCTGTCAATGTTGTGCGTGTATTGTCTGTCTGATCATGAAAACATTGTTTGGAAGCATCTGCTGACATACTCTTCTTTTTTTTATCTTGTTTAATCGTGTACACTGAAATACAGCTTCCAGCAGAACATGGTCACCAATGTATGTATGTGTGGATTGTGGGCTGGTGGTGGGTGTTTTGAATAAGTCTTTTGTAATATTATGTGGGAATGCTTTGTAAGAATGACTGTTAAGTATGTTTCTATAATCTTGCAGATAATGTGATGTGTTGCCCATTATACACTGAAATTAAAGCTTTGTCCACTCTAAGGTTTTGTCAAATTTTAGATTGTAAGGTCCTATGAGCAGGGCCCTTAAAATCCCCATTGCTAAATGTAGCACCATATATCCTGTCAATTTTTTTGAAGTTAGTAAATGAATGTAAATTTTTTTTTTTTCTGCTGGTAAAATAAAAGTACATTATTGAGCTTTTGTTTGTCATTTTTTTTTTTCTTCTACTTTTCTTTCTCTTTAGGTTTTTGTGGGTGGTGGTTTTGGGAAAGTGCAATATCTCTTATATTTTATTTCAAAATGTATTTGTGCACCAAAAAATGAATCTCTTCGCCCTGGTTCACATTGATGCTACTTTGAAATCATGCTACTTCACTTGAAGTAGCACGATTTCAAAGTAGCAAGGTCAGCGTGATTTCAGGTGCGACTTGATAGACATCCATGTGGCTTCATACACAAATGTCTATTGAAGTCGCACCTGAAATCGGCAAAAGTGTAGTGCAGGAACTACTTTAGCAAATTGGTGTTGCATCGATTTGAACAGTGCCATTGCCGCTAATGGGCTGTGTCTTGTCATGCAATTTGATCTCTCAAATTGCTCCAATGTAAACCTAGGCTTCAGGACACCTGCAAGTAAGTGATAAAGGTGGAATCTTTAACAGCTGTGGAGAATTGCAGGTAATGAATTCAGCTGGTGGATAGGCAGTGTTTGAATGTGTCAGCTCTGGTTCACATTGGTGTGATTTGATCGGTGGCAATTGCACTGTTCTAATTGGTGCGATTTGTATTGATATTGGTGCAGAAACCTGCACCGATGTCTCTGATGTTGCCCCCACAGTTAGGACTGACCTGCAGGAATGAAATTGTGAGTTCAGCTGAACGCTTTCCTCCCTCTGTCAGTGTGAACCAGGGCTCCAACTGGGCCTTTTGTCTTTGTAATTGACCTGCTGCTAACCCAGGGACACCATTTCTTATCAAACTCCCTTAAGTTTACCTTCAAATATATGTAGAAATACAGATTTGCATATCAGAAAATAAAAAATACTAATCGTGGTTGAGATCAAATATTCGCAGCTGCAATCAAAAGCGTGTTTTCACCTTCTGACCCGGAAATTAGTCATTGTATGCACCCGGAAGTTTTTATGCTGGTCAGGATCTCCATTGAGGTGGACATGGCAAGGTCTCTTTAGCAAAGACGAGGTGCTGCTCATTGGCCGGGTAAGTGTAGGATATGTACTTGTACTTAATCAATGTGGGGGTGGATGTGGTAGTTGGATTTGGTGTGGGTGGGGTTCATTGATTTGTTTGGCATCACCACACATCACATATTTGTTCTGCTGATGTAAATCAGTAAGGACTACACAAGTATAAATGAGAGCTCCTTTTATTAAAATATTTGACTCGTTTCACAGATGGGTGAATTTTCCAGCAAATTTGGACCTCTGAGTTGTATGACAAGTTGTACCCCATGATTCTCAATGATAACATTCATATCTGTGCTACTTTACGTCGCACCAACTTCAAAGTAGTCCCTGTACTACTTTGGTGTGACTCATGTGACTTGAGGTATATCGGGTACAATATTACACATGCATGCCCAGAAGTTGAGGCAAAGTGGCAACAAAATAGTGTGACTTTCAGGCTGCAGCAGTGTGAATGAGATTCAAGGATAACACCTTTGAATTTGGCCCTATTGTCACTTGTGCATACTGAAAGTGTAGCAAATTCATCCCTGCACTACCTTGGTTTGACTTTGATGCAATTTGAGGTCCATACATCACAAGATTACACAGACATTGCTTCAAGTCATGGCAAAGCTGTGCAATTTTAAGGTTGCACAAGTGCAAATGGGGCCTTATTCAAAGGTGTTATCAATTAATCTCATTAGGTTACTTTCACACTTGGGTGACTTTTCACGCAGCTTTGGACCTCAGAGTCACATGAAAAGTTGTCCCCCATGATTTCCATTCATATTTATTAGAGCTGCACGATTAATCATCATCGTGATTTTTTTCCCCTTTGCGATCTTGAAAAAAGCGTTTCACGATTCTTGCTATGTAAATAATTCTCTCTGCTCTTCTGAAGCCACAGCCGTCAAAAGAAAGGAACAGAAAAAACGGGAAGGCTGCCAAGAATTAGAACATTCTTTATCAGTGAACTTAACTAGAAACATTGTAACAATTTGTCAATGAAATAGACTTCTGTGTAAGTGAGGAAAGTCTACCCACTTAAACACTAAACCTTTTTCTGACATTTGTTGGTTTCAGGTTAAAATCATTTTTTTTTTTTTTTTTGCTGGAAAATTACTTAAAACCCCCCAACATTATATATATTTTTTTAGTAGAGACCCTAGAGAATAAAATGGTGGTTGTTACAATATTTTATGTCACACTGTATTTGCGCAGCGGTCTTTCAAATTCAATTTTTTGGAGAAAAAATTACTTTAATGAATTAAAAAAAAAAGAAAAAAGTTAGGCCAATTTTTTGGGGGATAATGTGAAAGATTTTACGTCGTGAGAATCAGGATCTTTTTATTCTAAGCAAAAAAATTGTGATTCTCACCCATGTTCACATAGCTCTGAATTGACATGTCAAATTGCAGGCCAAATCGGCGCCTATTGATGGCAATGGAACTGTCCGAATTGGTGCGATTTCTTACCTCCCAACTTTTTGAGATGGGTATAAGGCACACCTATCAGCAAAAGTAGGTAGGCATAGGACACCTTCTTAAAGGAGAACAGTTGGGACCTATGTGAAATCGCTCACAAAGTCGGGCTGAGTCACACTTGTGCGACTTTGGACATCAGAGTTGCATGACAAGTCATACCCCATGATTTTCAATGTGTACCATTCATATCTGTGCGACTTCAAGTAACACTGACTTCAACGTAGTCCCTGTACTACTTTGGTCTGACTTTGATGCGAGTTGAGGTCCATAGACCGCAAGTTTACACAGGCATTCCCTGGAATTGCGGCAAAATTGCTGATGCAAAATCGCGGGAAAGTTGCGTGCCTTTCCCTGCGACTCCTGCGTCCATAGACCTCAAGATTACACAGGGATTGCTTAAAGTGGCATCAAAATCTTGCAACTTTCAGGTCGCACAAGTGTGAAAGGGGCCTAAGTCACTGTGCTGAGTACTATTATACCTAGAATATAAAGTAGTCACACCATCAAACACTAGTAAACATATGTTCTCAATACAATTGTGCTCAAATGGCTGAAAATCACACAGATGGTATCACCTACTGAAAGTTTGCATTAGACGCAACAGCATATGCTGAAAAGAGGCGAATGCCACATCAGCATGAGCATGGTTGTTACTATAATATTAATGCCTGAAATGCAAAACAGTATTGTATAGAATCAAACATTAGTAAATGTATTTTCTCTGTAGGTATGTGCTCAGCTCTGTAACATAGAGGTAAACCCTGCTGCCCCCAAAAGTTCAAGCCATGAGTTCAAATCCCACTGACAGCATCACCTCCTGGAAGTGTGCATTGTACTCAGAAGCATAATTAGCCAATGCTCATCAGCTTGGTTTATTCCATATTTTAACTCTTCAAATGCATGCAATGGTATGTATTTATTCAATAATATTATGGTATGGAATTCCAAAATTCAAGGGAAAAAATGTCATAGGGTCCCCCCAGTACATACCAGGCCCTTCGGTATGGACTTTAAGGGGAACCCCACACCAAAATGTAAAATAAATTTGATGTGGGGCCCCCCAAAATCCATACCAGACCCTTATCTGAGCATGCAGCCTGGAGGTCAGGATAGAGGGGGCGAGTGAGCACCCTCCCCTTCTGAACCTTACCAGGCCACATACCCCAAAGCACCTTTTCCCCATGTTGATGGGGACAGGGGGCCTCTTCCCGACAACCCTGGTTAGTGGTTGTTGGTCTGTGGGCAGGGGGTTTATCAGAATCTGGAAGCCCCCTTTAACAAGGGGGCTCCCAGATCCTACCCCCCTACGTGAATAGGTATGGGGTACATTTTACCCCTACCCATTCACCAAAAAAAGCAGTGAAATGTAAAAAAATCAAGAGCTGGTTTTTGACAAGTCCTTTATTGTAAAATAGCTCCAAGTTGTCTTCTTCCCTGAGCCATCTTCTCCAGACGCTGTCTCTCCCTCCTCCATCTTCTCCCCGAGCTCTATTCTCCCAGAGCTGTCTCTCCTGCCTCTGCCATCTTCTCCATCTGCTGTGTTCTTCCGCACCGCTGGTTACCCACTATTAAAAAAAAAAGCTGCTCTTCTTCCGTGGCGGTCTTCCTCCGCTGTGTTATCACCTGCTGTGTGGCGTCTCTTACATAGCCATGGAGCGGACTCTCCAGGTGACATTATCGGATGGCCACAGAAGACCGCCACAAGAAGAGCGGCTTTTATTTTATTAGTGGGTAACCGGCTGCGCGGAAGAACACATCAGCGGGAGAAGATGGCAGCAGCAGGAGAGACAGCTCGGGGAGAAGAAACATCAAACACTAGTGAATGTATTTTCTATGTATGACTGTGCTACACCCAATAGGCTAGTGGTCAGCACTTCTACCTTGAAGAACTCATGGGTTCAAATCCCACAGAGAAATACTAAAAGATTGAATTGGTGAAAAAAAAAGGCAAATGACTATTAGCCAATTAGCCAAAGCAGCTTATGCTGAAAATAGGTGAATGCCAATTAGCCAATGCACGTTAAGTTTGGCTGATTCTATTATATTAACTCTTCAAATGCATGCAATGATATGTAAGTATTCAATACTATTATGGTGTGAAATTCCAAACAGCACACACTAACTAATGGGCAGATTACATTTTTTTGTTTGTTTATTTTAATACGCTTGTGCAGTGAAAAAATAAACACAGCTGGTGGATGGTATTTGAACTTGTACCATGAGTACTGTGGAGACATCTGAGCAGACCACTAAGCCATTGTGCTAAGTACAAGACCTGCATAATAGTGTAGTATGATTAAAGAATGAATACAAATAATTACCGCTTTATAGTCACCTAAATTAAAAAATAAAAAACAACATACAACAAATAGGTAACCTAAATGTTTAATACATGTAACTTTACAGAATAGCAGACATTACTATGTAATAATCATTCATAACTGCATTCGTTAGCAAAAGAAGGAAAAAAAACTAGGAATACTAATTGCAACATACAGCAATAGATGCACACGAGGTAGAGCACATCTCACATAAAAATGTTTCTTTCACATACATGGATCATGGTTACAGTGCAGTACTATATAACTTGGTAGGAATTGGCATTTGCATATACGCGGAACCGCTAATTAGCGCCGATTTGGAATTTGCCAACGTATGTTTCTCAATAATAGCACTAATTTTCATTCGCACATTCGCCTGTTGAAATTTTATTTGGCTAAAATGGGAGCTATTATTTGCCATAGTGCCCAGTACTTCCTGGTGCTATAGTAAATGACCCCCTATAATGCACACAAACCAATGATCATACACTTATCAGGATTTTGTTTTACCAAAGACATGTAGTAGAATACATTTTGGCCTAAATTTTCAACAAAATTAGATTTTATTGGTTTCTTTTAAAAGAGAAATTAGAACATTTTGGGTTTTTTTTCCAAAATATTCGCTCTTTTTTAGCTTATATCACAAACAATAAAAAATGAAGTGGTGAATAAATACCACCAAAAGAAAGCTCTATTTGTGTGAACAAAATTATAACATTTTTTATTTGGGTAGAGTGTAGCATGACTGAGTAATTGTCATTCAAATTGAGAGAGCACTGAAAGCTGAAAATTGGTCTGGGAAGGAAGGGGGTGAAAGTGCCCAGTATTGAGGTGGTTAAGTAAGGGAATCAGGAAATGAAGCCTTGCAGCTTCACAGCCTGTTTTCCTACTGGGCATGCGCGAGTTGTGCTGCACATTCTGACTGGTCTCTGTTGTCTTCTGGGACCTGTGTGTCTCCCAGAAGACAGCGGGGTGACGGAGGAGGGGCCGGACATGGCGTAGATCGACGCGGATAGTGTGGCAATCTTTTGCCGGAAGTTGGAGCAAATCCCTGTATTTGACAGGTATCTGCTCCCCCCTGACACCAGAGGGGGGAGGAACCGGATAAGCGGAAGTTCCATTTTTGGGAACTCTGCTTTAAGTGTACAGTGGAACCTTGGTTTGCGAGTAACGCGGTTAACAAGCTTTTTGAAAGACAAGCAACTTTTTTTTTTAAATTCTGACTCAGTTTGCGAGTGTTGTCTTGCAAAACAAGCAGAATTCAAGCTAATGGGCGGTGCAGTACCCCATTTGGCCAGAGGTGCGAGGGCGCCGGGACACTCGGAACGGTTCAGAGCCGTTTGGAAATACTCGGAATGACTCGGAAACACTCGGAAATACTCGGTTCCCGAGTATTTCCGAGGCTCTCCAGCGCCCCCCACCTCTGGCCACATGTGGTATTGCATGTAATAGAAGTCAATGCGGAACAAATTATCTTTGTTTCCATTGACTTCTATGGGGAAACTCGCTTTGATATGCGAGTGCTTTGGATTACAAGCACTCTCCTGGAACTGATTATGCTCGTAATCCAAGGTTCCACTGTACTATCACTTCCGATCCTGCTGACAATGTATCACCAGACAGAAAATTGGATGAATGCTACAAAAGTAACAAAGGCAGAAATAAAAATGCTTTTCTTTAGAAGAGCAATACAAGTCTAGAACTGCTGTCTGATGATTATTTTTTCTATGTGCAAAAGGCTAAAGGAAAGTGCTTTGGTAGTAGAAAAAAAAACAAAAAACTAAAACCACGCCTTTGTTCACTACTTATAGGTAGAAAATCAACCTCCAGTCCAGCAGAATAGTCTACAACAATATCTTTTATTTATCCCCCCCAAGAAAAAAAGCAACCATCAAGGGTTAATATCTGGAGCAAATGCCTCAACTGGAATGATCCAGTGACAGTTTTATTGCATTTACCACCAATGATAACAGCAGTAATATTGTACTTAGTAGGGGTGAGCCGAACACCCCCCGGTTCGGTTCGCACCAGAACCTGCGAACGGACTGAAAATTCGCACGAACGTTAGAACCCCAATGACATCTATGGGACTCGAACGTTCGATATCAAAAGTGCTAATTTTCAAGGATAATTTGCATGGTATTGTCCAAAAAAGGGTTTGGGGACCCGGGTCCTGCCCCAGGGGACATGTATCAATGCAAAAAAACTTTTAAAAACTGACGTCCCTGCACAAAATGTCATTTTTAAAGGAAAAAAAGTCATTTAAAACTGCTTGCGGCTTTAATGTAATGTCAGGTCCTGGCAATATGGATGAAAATCAGTGAGACAAACAGCATGGGTACCCCCCAGTCCATTACCAGGCCCTTTGGGTCTTGTATGAATATTAAGGGGAACCCCGCACCTAAATTAAAAAAAGGAAAGGTGTGGGGCCACCAGGCCCTATATACTCTGAACAGCAGTATACAGGCGGTGCAAACAAGACAGGGACTGTAGGTTTGTTGTTAAGTAGAATCTGTTTGTAATTTTGAACTGGTACATTTTTAACGTGTTTAGCTCCAGCCAAAAAATCTATTTTAAGCTTTTTGGAAAACATAGGGAAGGGTTATCACCCCTGTGACATTTGTTTTGCTGTCTGTGCTCCTCTTCAGAAGATTTCACCTCACTTTTTGTCCCAATGACAAATGTTTTTTGAAAATTTGGGTTTTTTTGTGAAACAAGGATTGGTGATAAAGCATCAGTGGAAAGGAGAAACGTTTTTCCCATATTAACTCTTACAGGAGAGAATTTCCCTTCCTAGGGGTAGATTTCATCTCACTTCCTGTTGTCTCCTTCCGTTTGCAAGTAGGAGTTGTTTGTAAGTTGGATGTTTGAAAGTAGGGGCCTGCCCTATATACTCAGCAGAAATGTGGGCCTTAGGTGTTGTTGTGGCCACAACACTGTAAGCCCTCACAGGGCCCTGCTGTGAAATATTAGATCAAGAATTGTAATTACATGCCCCTGTTGAACAGGGGCAGAAAAATTGGGCCTTTGGTGGTGGTGCTGCTAGTGCCACAACACTGTAAGTTCTCACTCACTCTTGGTGGGCGCAGAAACGGGCCCTGCTGTGAAATATTAGATCAAGAATTGTAATTACATGCCCCTGTTGAACAGGGGCTGAAAAATTGGGCCTTAGGCACTGGTGCTGGTGCCACAACACTGCAACCCCTCACAGATACTCTAGTTGGAACGCAGAAACGAGCCCTGCTGCAAAGTATTGCATCAAAAATTGTAATTACACGACCCTGTTAAACAGGGGCTGAAAAATTAGACCTTAGGCTCTAGTGCTTGTGCCACAACACTGCAATCCCTCACAGATACTCTAGTTGGAACGCAGGAATGAGCCCGGCTGCAAAGTATTGCATCAAAAATTGTAATTACACACCCCTGTTAAACAGGGGCTGAAAAATTGGGCCTTAGGCACTGGTGGTGGCGCCCAGAACCAAAAATGTTCTTACAAGCTATCAGCGTGATCATTGAGGAGGAAGAGGATAATTATTCAGAATAGTCACTCAGCATCAGCATAGGCAGTCTTTGAAGGGATCTGAGATTTCAAAAAAAATTATTTGGTTACATCAGTATCAGGTGCTTGGTAGCTGGTGGTGATCCAAGACTGATTCATTTTTAAGAAGGTCAGTCGATCGACCGAGTCGGTGGACAGACGCACCCTGTGATTAGTTACAAAGCCTCCAGCAGCACTGAATGTGCGTTCCGAAAGAATGCTGGATGCAGGACAGGCCAGTAGCTCAATTGCATACTGTGCAAGCTCTGGCCAGTGATCCATCCTCAAGACCCAGTAACCCAGAGGATTTTCGGTGGGAAAGGTGTCCAAGTCAGATCTTGCCCCTAGGTATTCCTGCACCATGTAAAACAGACGCTGGCGAGGGTTGCTGGAACCGATCATACCTTGGGGCTGCGGACCAAAAATTTGTCTGAACGCATCGGTCAGACAGCCACCTTCTCCACTGCTCCTTCTTTGACTGACCGAAGCCTCAGCAACACGTTGTGCAGAAACAGGAGTTTGTAACCTCCCAGTCTCTGGGAATGCGTTGCACAGACCTTTCTGCAAGGCCTCCCGAAGATGTTTCATCCTCTGCTCCCTCTGCGATGGAAAAATAAGGTCCGCAACCTTACCCTTGTAACGTGGATCAAGGAGGGTTGCCAGCCAGTATTTGTCCTTCTCCTTGATACCACGAATACCAGGATCCTCACGCAGGCTTTGCAGGATCAGGGAGGCCATGCAGCGTAGGTTTGCTGAGGCATTCGGTCCGAAGTCCTCTGGGTCACTAAGGATGACATGGTCCGCAGCCACCTCCTCCCAGCCACGTACAAGTCCATGTGTTTCTTGGGACTGATCCCTTAAAGACTGCTGCTGATGCTGAGTGCCAGGCTCCACCTCCATACTGACACAATCCTCCTCCTCCTCCTCCTCGTCCTCTTCCTGTGTGATCGGCGGGCACGCAGGAACACTGTCTGGATAAAGGGGGCCTTGAGAGCTAAGGAAGTCCTCCTCTTCCTGCCTCTGTTCTGCCTCAAGTGCCCTGTGCATTATTCCATGCAGCATGTGCTCCAACAGGTGGACAAGGGGGACAGTGTCACTGATGCATGCACTGTCACTGCTCACCATCCTCGTGGCCTCCTCAAATGGTGACAGGACAGTGCATGCATCCCATGCAGGACAGATGCACTGGCGTGGGGAAAAAAAAACAAGCTCCCCTGACCCTGTCCTGGTGCCATAGTCGCACAGGTACTCATTGATGGCTCCACTGTAGCATGGCCAACGTTGAGTTCCACCTGGTGGGCATGTCACAGATTAGGCGGTTCTTGGGCAGGTTAAACTCCTTTTGGAGGTCTGCCAGCTGAGCACTGGCATTATATGACCAGCGGAAATGCACACAGACTTTCCTGGCCTGCCTCAGGACATCCTGTAAGCCCAGGTACCTGCCAAAGAACCGCTGCACCACCAAGTTAAGGATGTGAGCCAAACAGGGCACATGGGTCATTTGTTCCTGTCGGAGGGCGGAGGGGAGGTTGGTGCCATTGTCGCAAACCACCATTCCTGCCTTAAGTTGGCGTGGCGTCAACCACCTCTGAACCTGCCCCTGCAGAGCTGACAGAACCTCTGCCCCAGTGTGGCTCCTGTCCCCCAAGCATACCAGCTCAAGCACCGCATAGCATCTTTTGGCCTGCATACTTGCGTAGCCCCTTGAATGGCTACGGAGCACCGCTGGTTCCGAGGACAAAGCACAGGAAGAGGCCATGGAGGAAGAAGAAGAAAAGGGGGTGGAGTAGAGAGGTGTGTCACAATCATTAGTAGTGGCATTTTGGAGGTGTGGTGGCTGAACAACCTCCAACACTACTGCACCTTGTCCTGCATCCTTCCCAGCTCCCAGCAGAGTCACCCAATGCGTGGTGAAACTTAGGTAACGTCCCTGTCCATGCCTGCTGGACCATGAGTCAACGGTAATATGCACCTTACCGCTGACCGCCCTGTCCAGCGAGGCCAAGACATTGCCTTCCACATGCCAGTAGAGAGCCGGAATCGCCTTATGTGAGAAAAAGGGGCGTTTGGGTACCTGCCACTGAGGAACAGCACATTCCACAAACTCACGGAAGGGGGCAGAGTCTACCAACTGAAAAGGCAGCAGTTGAATTGCTAGCAATTTTGCCAAGCTAGCATTCAACCGCTGGGCATGTGGATGGCTGGGAGCGAACTTCTTTCGGCGGTGCAGCAGCTGGGGCAGGGAAATTTGCCTGGTACAATCTGACGTTGGTGTACAGAAAGCAGATTGCCCACAAGTACTTGGCTGTGACACACCTAATTCTACACCTTCATTCCTCTCAGTACAGGTCTTAGAGAGGACTGAAGGTATAGTGGGGTTGGAGATCTCAGCTGATGAGGAGCAAGGAGAGCTCCTCTTTGTTCTTTGGTGTGGGTCTTTTAGATACGCTTGCCAACGAACTGCATGGCAGGTCAACATATGTCTGGTCAAGCATGTGGTGCCCAAGCGGGAGATGTTTTGGCCACGTGAGATATGCTTGAGACATATGTTGCAAATAGCAGCGGTGCGATCTGATGCACTCGTCTCAAAAAAGGCCCACACCAAAGAACTTTTGGAATAACGTGCAGAGACAGCAGCGCCCTGCACATGCGGAACTTTGGGGTGTGATGCAGTCGGTGTGCTGCCCTTAGGCTGGCCCCTGGAGGGCATCCTGCCTCATTGGTGATGTGCCTCCTCCTCCTCTCTCCTATCAGGCACCCACATTGTGTCAGTGACCTCATCATCCCCTCCCTCCTCATCACTGGAGCAAACCTGGCAGTATGCTGCAGCAGGGGGAGGATGACTGTCAGATTGCTGTCCTTCTTGAGCACCCCCTCTGTCTGTGCTCACGTTACTGCCTTCATCTAGCTCAGTGTCATCATCAGAGCCTTCTAAACGCTGGGCATCTTCCTGGAGCATGTACCCAACACTGTGGTCAAACAGTTCGAGGGACTCCTCAGGAGGACATGGTGGGGCTAGGGAAGGAGTCACTGATGCCATTGAGCCGAGGGAAGAGGCCGCGTTGGCAGCTGCTTTGCCAGACAAAGTACCCTGAGCATGGGTGAGAGAGGATGAGGAGGATGAGGACGGCTTGGTCATCCTCTCAACCAAGTCTTCCGCATGTTGCGGCTCAACACGGCCAGCTGCCGAAAAAAAGACCAAGCGTGTCCCACAGCCACGTGCTGATGAGGATGCACCATCTCCACGACCAGCACTGTTGCCTCTAGACACAGAGCCTGCTTGCCCTCTTTTATTGGCTTGTGACTGTCTGCCTCTCCTTGTTGGCCTTCCAGACATACTAATGGCCTGTAGCTGCACTAAGCTGGGATATATATATATATATATATATATATATATATATATATATATATATGATACTGCAGCTAGCAAAATCAACTGCCTGCCTGTAGTATGAGAACACCACCAACCTTCTACAGGTAGAAAAAACTAACTTGTAGCTTATTTAGCTGCCTGCAGTAGTGATAGGATCAGGAAAACACCCCCAACCTTCTACAGGTAGCTTTAGGTGAACACTGTGCAGAGCTCGCAAAAAACTAACTTGTAGCTTATGTTGCTGCCTGCGGTAGTGATAGGATCAGGAAAACACCACCAACCTTTGACAGGTAGCTTTAGGTGAACACTGTGCAGAGCTCGCAAAAAACTATCTTGTAGCTTATTTAGCTGCCTGCGGTAGTGATAGGATCAGGAAAACACCACCAGCCTTCTATAGGTAGCTTTAACTGAACACTGTGCACAGCTTGCACTACACTCACTTGTAGTTTTAGCTGAACATTGTTCAGAGGATGCACTACACTAACTTGTAGTTTTAGCTGAACACTGTGAGGAGGACGCACTACACTAACTTGTAGCTTTAGCTAAACACTGTGCAGAGGTCGCGCTACACTAACTTTTAGTTTTAGCTGAACACTGTGAGGAGGATGCACTACACTAACTTGTAGCTTTAGTTGAACACTGTGCAGAGGTCGCACTACACTAACTTGTAGTTTTAGCTGAACACTGTGAGGAGGACGCACTACACCAACTTGTAGCTTTAGCTGAACACTGTGAAGGAGGATGCACTACCCTAACTTGTAGCTTTAGCTGAACACTGTGCAGAGGTCACACTACACTAACTTGTAGTTTTAGCTGAACACTGTGAGGAGGACGCACTACAGCAACTTGTAGGTTTAGCTGAACAATGTGAGGAGGACGCACTACCCTAACTTGTAGCTTTAGCTGAACACTGTGCAGAGGTCGCACTACACTAACTTGTAGTTTTAGCTGAACACTGTGAGGAGGACGCACTACACCAACTCGTAGTTTTAGCTGAACAATGTGAGGAGGACGCACTACACTAACTTGTAGCTTTAGCTAAACACTGTGCAGAGGTCGCACTACACTAACTTGTAGTTTTAGCTGAACACTGTGAGGAGGACGCACTACAGTAACTTGTAGCTTTAGCTGAACACTGTGCAGAGGTCGCAGTACACTAACTTGTAGTTTTAGCTGAACACTGTTCAGAGGATGCACTACGCCAACTTGTAGCTTTAGCTGAACACTGTGAGGAGGACGCACTACCCTAACTTGTAGCTTTAGCTGAACACTGTGCAGAGGTCACACTACACTAACTTGTAGTTTTAGCTGAACACTGTGAGGAGGACGCACTACACTAACTTGTAGCTTTAGCTGAACAATGTGAGAAGGACGCACTACACTAACTTGTAGCTTTAGCTGAACACTGTGAGGAGGACGCGCTACCCTAACTTGTGGCTTTAGCTGAACACTGTGCAGAGGCCGCACTACACTCACTTGTAGCTTTAGCTGAACACTGTGCAGAGGTCGCACTACACTAACTTGTAGTTTTAGCTGAACACTGTGAGGAGGACGCACTACACTAACTTGTAGCTTTAGCTGAACACTGTGCAGAGGTTGCACTACACTAACTTATAGTTTTAGCTGAACACTGTGAGGAGGACGCACTACACTAACTTGTAGCTTTAGCTGAACACTGTGCAGAGGTCGCACTACACTAACTTGTAGTTTTAGCTGAACACTGTTCAGAGGAGGCACTACACCAACTTGTAGCTTTAGCTAAACACTGTGAGGAGGACGCACTACCCTAACTTGTAGCTTTAGCTGAACACTGTGCAGAGGTCGCACTACACTAACTTGTAGTTTTAGCTGAACACTGTGAGGAGGACGCACGACACCAACTTGTAGCTTTAGCTGAACACTGTGAGGAGGACGCACTACCCTAACTTGTAGCTTTAGTTGAACACTGTGCAGAGGTCGCACTACACTAACTTGTAGTTTTAGCTGAACACTGTGAGGAGGACGCACTACACCAACTTGTAGTTTTAGCTGAACACTGTGAGGAGGACGCATTACCCTAACTTGTAGCTTTAGCTGAACACTGTGAGGAGGACACACTACCCTAACTGTAAATAGTGTAGCTGCCTGACTGTGGTACTAATAGGATCAAAAGAACACCAGCAATTTTCTTCAGGTAGCTCTAAATACTGTAAGAAGACAAGCCTGCCTGTCAGTAGGAAGATAACAGGAACGGATCTAGCTAAACTGAATACAGTGTATATATATATATATATATATATATATATATATATATATATATATATACACAACACCTGGGATGCATATATATGCACAATACACTGTAAGTGCAGCTAACTCACTGACTGTCCTGCCTAATCTAGCTAACTCAAATGAAAGGACACTGTCTCTCTGTCTATCTAAGCACGCTGGAACACACTACACAGGGCCGCCGTGCAGGCGGCCTTATATAGTGTGGGGCGTGTTCTAAACCCCCTGAGCCATAATTGGCCAAAGCCACCCTGGCTTTGGCCAATTACAGCTCTCTCTACTGACGGCGCTGTGATTGGCCAAGCATGCGGGTCATAGTGCATGCTTGGCCAATCATCAGCCAGCAATGCACTGCGATGCCGCAGTGAATTATGGGCCGTGATGCGCCACACGAATTTGGTGCGAACGGCCCATAATGTTCGCAATTCGGCGAAACCGGCGAAATCGGATCAAACAGCTGATGTTCGAGTCGAACATGGGTTCGACTCGAACGCGAAGCTCATCCCTAGTAAGGAGTGTTTACAGCACTTTGGCCCCTTTCCTCCAATCATAGTGTAAAGCCTTATACGCACCACTAGTTTTTTTTCATTCAACCTGGAAAAAACAACCTGACAGCTCGGAGCCGCTGTACTAACAATCTGATGTTAATACAGCGCTCTCCCCCACTGTGCTATTGTGTTCCTACAAGGTGACGGCCCCCCGCCAGAACACTCCGATCAGTGCTCTAAGCCATTGGCAGAGAGTGCTGATTGGGAGCTGGCTGGCAGACCTTCTTCTGTCAAACCGGCTGCCATACACGCAGGCTGATTGTCAGCCGACATTCAGCCCATGCGTACTAGGCTTAACTGAAGACCTTTTTTTTTGTGATTGGCGGAAATCCTGCTCCAAACTGAAGTAATGACACTGGTTTTTGAATAGGAAAGGAGTTCTGCAGGGACAGTCAAAGAGAGAAGATTTGGAGCTGCAAGATAACTACTGTAGACATCATCATGTGATGAAGAAGTGAGTCGCCTTTTCCTTGGGGGAACATGAATTGGGGAGCATATTCCTCCAGATATATCTGAGATGGGAGATAAAAGAAGTTCATGAGAATTCTGGATTGCAGCTTTTGCGCCAACTAGATGTAGCAGAGTCCCGGGCCCCTTTAGGCCTAATAGTGATCTCCAGAGTTAGGTAGAGCTGACATCCTTCAGTGTAGAGTGGGTTACAAGGCATCGTGGGTATAATGCAAGATGAACAGGTGAGCGCCAGACACTTTTTGAATGCAAAAGAGATTTATTGCCTCTTAAACAGAACTGGGGGAGAGAGGATTAGGGCGAGGACACCGCTAGGTAGATGCAATGTTAATTAGCAGACTCAGAGACTTCTATGCAGATGAAGGCCTCAAGCCAGACACCACTTCTGTATAGGTAGGACCGCTGTCGCCTATGGCAACAATCTTGTATTTGGTAATAACGGTATTGATATTCTGATAACTATTTGCAACACGAACAGTTCTCCTTACCCAACACTCACTCCCTGTGGGTCTTCATTCAATGAGCTTGCAGTCTCTCTCACTAGACTTCAGATCCAATAGCCACTGGATCCCCTGAGCTCTTCCACTTTAGCACTCAGTATCTTCCTCAAACGTCACCCCTTCCATCCTTGCTGGGTCCCTGGCTTGGCACTCACAGATATTCCTCAAGCTTCACCCTCGCTGACACGCTAGGTCCCTGGTTTGGAACTTGACAATGCTCCACAAGCATCTCCTCTGCTGTCCCGCTGGGTCCCCGACTTGGCACTTGCTGAAGATTTCCCACTTCTTCACCGTCCCCGGTTGGCGAGAAGTCTGCTCTGGTACTAGCCCCAGCTTATTCACAATGGTCTCCGGTAACAAGGTGGATGGTCCCCTAGTGGCGACAGCTTCCCCTTCACCTCTGACCGCATCTGGTTCCCCGGTCAGCAGAAAAGCTACTTCTGGTTGGACTACAAGCCTGCAGTCCCAACCCTATGCTGCTCTCCTGCTTTTGGATAGGCCCTCAGAAGCCTAGCATCCAGATGTCCCAGTGATAGGCCTAAGGCTTACGGCCTAAACAGCCAGGGGCGACATGACATACTTCCACCCAGACAGTCATCCAGGTGGCACAGAACCCTGATCACCTGACTCCACCTAAATAAATAGGCTCTCCCAGCAGGCCAAGGAGCCCAAGAAAGTCCCTGCCCATTGGCTGAGACACCCCATTCATTCATAATCTGTCCTTGTCTTATCGAATGTCACCAGATACCCGGCCACTTATTGACAGAAGAGAGAAGTGCAGCAATTCCAGAATTAGGGGGAAATCAATTGATCTCCTAACAATTGGCCAAGGCAACTATCACTTGGCAACTAAATTTAATAGCAACCCTGCCTAAATATCAGGGTGCTACATAGAGATTTGTGCTAAGTGTCACTAAACCCACATCATAAAAAAAACTATCAATAAATGGTGTATTACATGCTGTTCATACTCACTATGAGATTTATTTTCTGTATTCTGTAAAAAAAAACTGGTTGATCCTGCTGTTCTCCGTCTCCACCTTCTGTCCAAGTCCCCAATTCAGCTAGAGATTTTGCAGAGCAGTGTTGGTAGCTTTGCACATGCTCAGTTTTCAGTGAATTTCTATGCTGAACATTTCCTCCCTATCACATCTGAGCAGCCCATGGGACTATAGAGTCACACATGTGGGCATATACACAGTGGTAAATGACAGCCCACTGCCTCCCTCCTCCTCCATGCCCACTAACCAGCTAGACAAAATGGGGGTGGGATACTAGATGATCAGTGGCGCATGAGCACCCCCCCATCCATGCGCCCAGCGGGGACAGGAGGGGGTGGTACTTTTTGAAGCACCTGATTAGAGCCAGAGGGTGGGCTCGGGGCACAGAGAGTGTGCCCTGATCCCACCCAATTGTGTGACGATAGCAAATTAATATTCACTATTTTCACAATAACCTTCCTCCCTGCCAATCAGGAGGCAGGGCGTCAGACCTGTTTCCTGATTGGCCAAATCGCCAGGCCACCCTATTGGATGCCTGGCGCTTAGGAAGAGGAGCGGACTCAGCGGAGACACACGCTGGAGCAGAGGTCGCCGCCGCTCTGGTGCACTCACTGCACTGAGAGGGGCTGCTGCCTGGCAGTCAAAAAAAAATTTTTTAATACTGGCCCTTTAAAAAGGAAAAACGCAAGACACAGTGCGACGCCAGACACAGTGCACTTATGGGAAGCGCCACGTCTATGCAATCACAAGATTGCAGACGCGGAGCTTCATTTGCGGGCCTTTATCCCACCTTGCGGCGCTTTTCGATTCGCCGAGTAGCTTCTGCCCAACACTCGTAGTATCTATTACTACGGCTGGGCGGTTTGATTGACATCTCAGTTTGATGTCACTTTCTGTTTTCTCTCTCCCATTGCGCCCGGGAGAGAGAAAACAGGAAGTAAGAGAGGAGCGCACCCCTCCATCACCGCTGTGGAAGGAGACACCACAGGACAGGACAACACACAGCAAGGTAAGTACCACTGGAGAACGGGGGGGGGGGTTCGATGTGACACAGGCAAGGCTGCATTTGGTGGACACAGGCTGCATTTGGTGGATGCAGGATGCATTTGGTGGACACAGGATCCATTTGGTGGGACACAGGCTGCATTTGGTGGGACACAGGCTGCATTTGGTGGGACACAGGCTGGGCTGCATTTGGTGGACACAGGCTGCATGTGATGGGACACAGGCTGCATTTGGTGAGACACAGGCTGCATTTGGTGAGACACAGGCTGCATTTGGCGAGACACAGGCTGCATTTGGTTGACACAGGCTGCATTTGGTGAGACACAGGCTGCATTTTGTGGACACAGGCTGCATTTGGTGGGACACAGGGTGCATTTGGTGGGACACAGGGTGCATTTTATGGGACACAGGCTGCATGTAAGGACGGACTCCGCTGGGGACACCTGATGGCATCTGGTAGCAGGCGATGTGGCTAGTGACACGCTCAGGCCTCCCACTGATTCTGCATTATGGTGAGTTGAATGATTTCATTTTATATTACAATGTAATAATAGAAATAATGCGCTTCAATCATCCTGACACCATAACAACCATGGTGCCGGAATGATTGAAGTGCTAACACCAGGTGTTTGGAATAACTTTATCTCCTGATTGTTAAACTTTCTAGAATACACATTTTTCTGTTGTGTATGATCTGGAGGACCTGCTGTCCCACCATCCTTCTCTCCCTCTCCCTCCATCCCTCGTTCATCTCAGACGCTAACCACACCACCTTAGAGCCACGCCCACTATTTTACTGAAACCATGCCCATTTTCACCAAGTGGGAGGGGTCAAAAAGGAAGGGCGGGGTCTGGCACCCCCCCCATCCTAAAACTTCACCAGCCGCCACTGATATATGCACATATTTACAAGGACTACATATTTTTTGGTTACCATGTATTGAATTTAAAGGTTGAAGCACATAGGAATAAGAAAACTTATCACTTTGAATTTACTATATTTTTTCATATTTCCTTTTGCACAATAAACATATATTTTTCTGCAGAACATTTAGCAACAGTCACTTTAATATGAGCAGTGTTTATCTATACAGTATTTATTATGCACTCAAGTTTATTTAAAACAACAACAGTAAACACATTGGGAATGCATAGGCTTTCCAGAGCGTTGGTGTAGTCTCTGTGCTTCACCTACTCCTCTCTCTGGAACCTTTCCCTGGCTCTAAATACTGCCCCTCTCAGATGGGTAACCCGTCCTTACACTAGCCACTCAATTATAATTATATCAATCTCTCTTGAATTAGCAGAAAGAATTCCTCTTGTAGAAGCTCTATGTCCCCTTAGTAAAATTCATACTTGCAGGAGCTCTATGTCCCTTTCACTGAACATACCAGCCCACCTGGATGCCTTTGAAAGTGTCCCGGAGCAATGGATTTAGGTTAGCTGTGACACTGTCCCTGTGAAAGCATGCTGGATATTGCATTTGGCAGCCTTCTCCCTTTTAGGCCCTGGGGGTGTGGAGGTACTCACACTGTCCCTTGAATCCTGTTGCTTTGGATAACACTGCTGTTTAGGCCTCCTGCTATCCAGGTCTTCCCATGCTAGCAAGGATATCGACTGAAGGGTAGCGCAGATTCCTCTCTTCAGCTTCTCTCCATCCTCAACTCCAGCAGGCAGAGCCCCCAACCCTCTGGATTGGCCAGATTCCCATGAATATGCAGATCACTACACCTTCGCCTCCACCCACTAGCTTCTAGAAACTTCTGGTAGTTTCTAGAACCAGGGGGAGGTACCAGAGGCCCAACTTGTAGAGCCCTCCAGCCTGACCTACAGTAAACCCAGACTCACCCAAACTACACTGAGTCAGCATAACTTCACCTACTCTATATGTACACTAGAGGGTGCTACACGTGGTTTCCACCTGGCCATACCCTCTGGAACAAAGTGGTGAGTATTCAGGTGCCTATTAAGGTATCTGTGTTCATACTAAATACCATTATGCATTCCTCCCAACTTTTTGAAATGGGAATGAAGGACACCTATTAGCAAAAGTATGTCAGCATAGGACACCCCCCACCACGCCCCCTTCTAAGGAGAATTATATAAAAAAAAAAAGATTAGTTACACCCCCAAATGCTTTTTTTTTACCACTACTATTCCTTTATACTGGCTTTTGAAATTAACAAATGCAGCAATTTACAAATTGGATGAAACCTTTAGCACTGGGAAACACATTTTGAAAGATAAATAGATAAAAAATAGATAAATAGTGCATTTTATATACAACTATATAGATCAGACCAAAATGAGGGACAAATGAAGAGGAAAGAGGGACAGCGGGACTATGTTCCAAATCAGGGACAGTCCCACAAAATCAGGGACAGTTTGGAGCTATGATCATGTTAGGACTTTTTATGCGGTCCTATCTGCCAGTTAATTGGGAGAGCAAGCACCTCCTGTCACCACCATCAAGGGTGCACTCTGCACTCAACCGCAAGGGAAGCCCTCTCAGCTCTTTGGCCTCTGACCAGGTACGTGACAGTAGGATTAGAGTCAGGTGCAGTGGCGGCTAGTGCTCAATTTTCCTGGGGGGGTTGGCGGCCCGGTTGTAGCAGGAGGCAGTTTGTACGCAAAGGGAGGACATCCAAACGTGAGTTGCACCAACCCTACACACTGACACAGTACACATAGGCACATATTTCACCCCCCCGATCACCCCCCGATCGTCGCCCCCCCCCCCCAGTTAACCCCTTCACTCCCTGTCACTGTGTCACCCAGTGCAGTGTTCATTTTTTTTTTTGATTACTGTACTGGTGTCATAGCGTCAGCGCACCCGCCGTATATTACCTAATAAAAGGTTTAACCCACTGATCACCCGGCGGGTTTTAGCGTCAATTAGGGTCTGCGTCGCAGCATTAGTGCCAGTAGTGTTAACACCCACGCACCATACACCTCCCTTGGTAGTATAGTGTCTGAACGGATCAATATCTGATCTGATCAGCTCTATACTAGTGTCCCTAGTAGTTTAGGGTTGGCAAAAACGCAGTGTTAGCGGGATCAGCCCAGATACCTGCTAGCACCTGCGTTTAGCCCCTCCGTCCAGCCCAGCCCACCCAAGTGCAGTATCAATTGATCACTGTCACTTACAAAACACTAAACACTTAACTGCAGCATTCGCAGAGTCAGATCTGATCCCTGCGAATGCTAACAGTTTTTTTGGTAGCGTTGGAAGCAGTCGCTGACAGTCAGTGCTCTTTTTTCTGTGAGTCTCACTAGTGTACCAGTAAATTTAGAGGCCAAAATGTCCAATCAAAGGTACACTAGTGAAGAAGCCTACATGTTTCTGAGCATGACAGATGAGAGTGAAGAGGAACTCACCCAACTGTCAGATTCAGGCTCAGAATACGAACCCGTAGACAGCAGCAGCACCCTGACAGATAGCTTTGATGATGAAGTAGTGGTCCCTGCCAAGGTCAGGCGTACCCAACCCCGTTCTTCTGCTGTTGTTGAGGTGCAAGGACCGCAGGGCTCTCGTATGGAGCAGAGAGCCAGTACTAGTGCCGCTCATCCTTCTGGTGAACTGGCAAGAAAAAGTGGCCTAGTACATCCTGGTCATACATCCAGACTGCAGTATCACGTGGTGACGTGGCAAGTCCCATAACTGCAGTTCAAGCTGGTGAGGTGGCTAGCACAACTAGTGTCCCGCAGCCACCAAGAAGACAAAGACAGGCCCGTCAAGTCCATAGTGCCCTTCCTGCTGCATTTGCCAATCCGAATTGGGAGCCCACCATTTCTGCAGCACCCGTACTTCCCCCATTCACTGGTCAACCCGTAATTCGGGTGGAAACAGTTGATTTTACGTCACTTGATTTTTTTTCACTGTTTTTCACGGAAGATCTCTATAGATCTATTGTGGACCAAAGCAATTTGTATGCTGGTCAATTCATCGCTGCTAATCCCCAGCTGACCCTTGCCAGAGATTGGAAACCTATTACGGTCTCTAAATTTAAGACCTTCCTGTATCCCTCCTCATGGGCATAACTTAAAAAAGTGAGTCGCGGTCATATTGGTCCACTGACCCAATTTACCAGATGCCCGTGTTCTCTGCCTCCATGACCAGGACAAGATACGAGCAGATCTTGCGGTTCATGCATTTCAATGACAATGACAGCAGTTTGCAGCCTTGTTTATTCCCCAAGTTGTCTGCGTTGAGTCCCTGATTATGTTTTCTGGCCGCTTGTCATTCAAACAGTATATTCCTAGCAAGTGTGTCAGATATGGGGTCAGGATGTATAAGCTCAGGGCAACAGGTTATACATATAAGTTTTATGGTTTACGAGGGAAGAGATAGTTACGTAGAGCCGGAGAACTGCCCAGACTACATAGGGAGCGCTGGTAAGATTGTGTTCCCTTATTAGGAAAGGGGTACCACTTGTATGTGGACAATTATTGACATATTGACTATGACACTTTTTAGTCACTTGTTTGATCATGGAATTGGCGAATCTGGCACCGTGTGACCTAATCGCTGGGCTTACTCCAGACGCTTGTAGATTCCCGTCTTAGGCTGGGGGAGAGAGCTTGCTCGAGATGTAATAATTTGCTCACTGTAAAGTGGAGGGATAATAAGAATGTTTTTGTTCTGTCCTCCCTTCACGCAGACACGTCGGTCCATATTCCTACGGCGACTGGTGTTGTGGAGAAACCCCTCTGTGTCCATGAATATAACCTTAATATGGAAGGGGTGGACCTCAACGTACCTAATTGCCCGTAAGGCCAGACGCTGGTATAAAAAAAAAGTGTCTGTATACTTATTCCAATCGGCTCTGCTGAATGCTTATGTGCTGTACAAAGCTTCAGCATGAACTGGATCCTTCCTTAAATTCCAGGAAGAGATCATCACAGCCCTTCTGTTTCCAGACAGTGCTGTGGCCCAACTCCCCAATCCAAATGCAGTGAACCGACTGCATGAGAGGCATTTTCCGAATGTCCTCCCTGGAACCCCTACCCAAAGAAATCCCCAAAGAAGACGTGTCTGTAGAAAGCGCAAATATAGGTGCGACACGCGCTTTTATTGTCCCTTTTATTGTCCCTCCTGTCCTGACCAACCTGGTCTTTGCAATGGTGACTGTTCTGAACGCTACCACACGCTAGAAGAGTAATAGCGTAGGGTACAGCATTGCACAGTCCTAGGCACACTTACACAGGGTCTCGAAAGATGAGATGGCCATCACATTTTGAGAGACCCTAATCTGGAATGTTTACAGTTTATATAAAAGTGCAAAAAAAACAAAAACACAAAAACACAAAACAATAAAATATAAAAAAGCCAAAAATAGTTGTGCTTTCATTTTTCTTCTCTCTCTATTGTTCTCTCTCTTATGTTCGCTCTCTATTTTCTGCTCTATTGTTCGCTCTCTATTGTCCTATATCTATTGTTCTCTCTCTATTGTTACTGTATTTTAGAACTGTAATGTTTTATTTTTACTATGTTTTATTGTATTTGCTTTGCAGGTATGGTATGTCTTACTGTTATACTGTAATGTTACTTTGTTTTATTGTCAACCATCATTTGCTTAGCAGGTACGCCATTCAGCTGCAGCACGGGTTTATTTATTCTGACAGCAACAGCATTTGCTCCGTACGTAAAGCTATGACTCCAGCGCTGTAGGAGGTGATTTCACCACCACAGCTAAAAAAAAAGAGCATATATGGGATCATTTGGGGGGGTTTTGTGCTATCTGGACATTTCTAGGCCTCCATAACTGTGATAGGTAGTGAGGAGTAAAATCACAATTTTACGCCTTTAGAAAGCCTGAAGACAGTAATTGGTTTTCGGGGTCCTGTACGTGGTTAGACTGACAAAAAGTCCCACACATGTGGTATTCACATACTCAGGAGAAGCAGCAGAATGTATTTTGGGGTGTAATTCCACATATAACAATGCCATGTTTGAACAAAATATCATTTAGTGACAACTTTGTGTAAAAATTAAAAAAAATAAATAAATTGTATTTTTATCGAAACTTGTGACAAAATATAAAATATTCCATGGACTCAACATCAGTGTTAATTTCGTCGACTAAAACTGACTAAAACATTTTAGTCGACTAACTTAATACCATTTTAGTCGACTAAAATACGACTAAAACTAAAACAATTAAGATGACTAAAATACGACCAAAACTAAAATTATATTTTAGTCAAAAGACTAAGACTAAAACTAAATTAAAATTTGATGTCAAAATCAACACTGGTCTGTAGTGCATGTTCATACCTCAATACCATAAATAACATATTTGATTTTTCACTCAAGCAGTATATAATAAGTTTGGAAATTGTAGAGAAATGCTTAAATAATGCATTATAATTTAACTACACCCATTAGAGTTTAGATAACTAAAATGAGTTCTAGTCAAGTAAAATGAGTTTTAGTCGACTAAAAGGTACTGGAGATTTTAGTGGATTAAATGCCCTGGAGATTTAGTCGACTAAATACGACTAAAACTAAAACAATTGCAGAAGACTAAAATGGGACTAAAACTAAAATGCCATTTTAGTCCTAAGACTAAATCAAAATTTGCTGCCAAAATTAACACTGCTCAACATGCCTCTCAGCAAATAGCTTAAAGTGTCTTCTTTCCAAAATGGGGTCATTTTGGGGGGGGGGGGGGTTGTGCAATCTTAACATTTCATGGCCTTCGAAACTGTGATAGGTAGTGAAGAAGTGAAATCACCATTTTACGCCCTTAGAAAGCCTTAAGGCGGTGATTGGTTTCAGGGTCCTGTACGCGGCTAGGCTCCCAAAAGGTCTCACACATGACATATCCCCGTACTCAGGAGAAGAAGCAGAATGTATTTTGGGGTGTAATTCCACATATAACCATGACACGTGTGAGCAATATATCATTTAGTGACAACTTTGTGTAATTTTTTTTTTTTTAATTTTTCAATTACTTGTGACAAACAAATAAAATATTCAATAGGCTCAACATGCCTCTCAGTAATTTCCTTGGGGTGTCTACTTTCCAAAATGGGGTCATTTGGGGGGGGGGGGTTGTACTGCCCTGCCATTTTAGCACCTCAAGAAATGAGATAAGCTGCGTAAATTCCAGAAAATGTACTCTAGTTTGTAGACGCAATAACTTTTGCGCAAACCAATAAATATACACTTATTGACATTTTTTTACCAAAGACATGTGGCTGAATACATTTTGGCCTAAATGTATGACTAAAATTGAGTTTATTGGATTTTTTAATAACAAAAAGTAGAACATGTACATTTTTTCAAAATTTTCAGTCTTTTTCCGCTTATATCGCAAAAAATAAAAATCGCAGAGGCAATCAAATACCATTAAAAGAAAGCTCTATTTGTGGGGAAAAAAGGACGCAAATTTAGTTTGGGTACAGCATTGCATGTCCGTGCAATTACCAGTTAAAGCAGCACAGTGCAAAATTGTAAAAAGTGCTCTGGTCATTGAGCAGCCAAATCCTCCAGGGCTGAAGTGGTTAAGAACTATCTTCAGTGTAAAGAGCAAGGAGTCCTGGAAGTGATGGTTTGGCCCCATAGAGGCCTGACCTCCACATCATGGCATCTGTCTAGGATTACATGAAGAGACAGAAGGATTTGAAGCAGATTGCATCCACAGAAGATCTGTGCTTAGTTCTCCAAGATGTTGGAACAACCCACTTGCCTGAGTTTCTTCAAAAACTGTGTGCAAGTGTACCTAGAAGAATTGATGCTGTTTTGCTAGCAAAGTGTGGTCACACCAAATATTTATTTGATTTGGATTTCTCTTCTATTCATTTACTTTCCATTTTGTTAATTGATAAAAAAAAATATTAACTCTTTTATTTTTGAAAGCATTCTTATTTTGCAGCATTTTTCCACACATGCCTATAATGTTTGCACAGTAATGTATATATCAGGAATTAAAAAGCCTGAAGTACTCCACAAGATGCTTTACAGTTTAACTGACAGTTTTTCCATTAAACACTTTTTTTAGGGATTGGGAGTTATTAGAGATAACATTAGCCAGACTTCAGAATTTTATTTCAAACAGGATTAAAAGGATCAGTAATGTAAATAAAAATGTTACCATGATGTAACATATAGTCAGTGAGGGTGGGGACGAGGTTTAAGTGGTAGAACAAGAGGGGGGGTATAAGTGGGGTATGGAAAGGGGCTGTCATTTGTGTATAATGATAAAAAAAGATTTAGAAAAGTGAGAGCATGGAATATATCATATTAATGGAAGGGTACAATTCTGGAAAGTGCACTGTGTAGCTTTGTGCTTTCATGATCACTGATCCATCCTTTTGTTGTAGTCATTAACAAGAAACGATAATCCGTGACGCTCGTGGATATAACTGCTGCTTAGTCTGTAATATACAGTATTGTAGTAGCTTGTGCTACATACAGTAAGCTGTGTTCCACCATCAATATGAAGCACTTCATCTTTGGTGCAGATATAAACAGAGTGTGTTTTAGCACATTCCTTGTATTTTTTCAGTCAATACAAGACTTCCTATGATTGGCCGGATGTCATCTGCCTGCCTCTACACCTCTGCCAATCAGAGAAAGCCTTGTTTTCATTGAAACAATGGAAGGCTTCTCTTCAATGGCAGAGATGGCAGGAACCCAGATTTCTGGTTTAAGTCTAAAGGCTTGAAAAAGTTTTGTCGAAACTAGCTATAGTGGAATGAGAAACATGCTGTGGGGTTTTCATTTTGAAAAACGCGAGATAGATTAGCTTAAGAGAGCTGTGTCCACCTTGGCCAGTTTGATGTAATGATAATCACCAGAATGTAAATGCATTTAGATCTGAAGGAGTTTCAGAGGAGGAAAGGCATAGATTAGGTTGCACTTATTTCACAAAGTCACCAGAGCACCTGCTGCAAAGCTTAGAGGATCCCTGGATCCAGAGACAAACCTGCCAAGTTTGTTGTTTAACCTGGAAGTCAGGAGGTTTGTGTCCCCCTACCTATGACAGAGATCCTGAAACACCTAGTCGCCTCAAGTCGCGCTAGATGAAAAAATCAATGTAAGTGAATGGATCCGTCTTAATGCACACTACTGCAGTAGCTCCGACTTCAGAAAAGGTTCCTGTACTACTTCAATACGACTTCTAGGTGACTTGTACCCATTGATTTCAGTGGAAGTTGCCTCCAAGTCGGATCCCCTGTCTTAACTGAAGCAACTTTCAAGGAAGTAAAAATAGTTTTCTAGGCAAATCCCTCCCTCCCACAGAGCAGATTATTATGTGATTGGCCACTGGCAAAGTCCCCTGTCCTGGAGGCAACTTCAAGTTGCTTGTAAGTTGCCCCAAGTTGCGCTGTGATTCATATTCAAGTCGTGTCCAAGTTGCCTCCCAAAGTCGCGCTGGAAGTCGTGTTGCCCCTGTGTGAATAGACCCTCAGGTTGAAGAGGTCATTCTCCAGTGTCCAGACTTTGACAATTGAGAAAACTCGCCTACCAATTTTCCACACCTGGGATGTGCACTGGACTGGAATGTCAAATTCTGCCAAAGTGTAAATCTGATCTGCTATTCTTTGAGCTGTGACAATACTGTGGCATTGTCTGCCTAATTACTGGTTGGATGCCCTCAAATTTTAAGGGGGTATAGAGATGAGGGGGTAACTGAATTTCTCTGTGTTCAAGGAAACTACCTGGGAGAGGAGGTTCCTCTTGTAACCAAGTCCCGTGCACCAACAGAGTATCAAGGACACTTCTGCTGCCCAACAGGCTGGCATCAGTTGCAAGAACCTTCCAGACTAGTGGGAGGAAGGACTTTCCTGTCTTTAGCACCTGATTTGTGATCCACCAGGCCAGGGCAAGCCTAGTTTTCTTGGTCAAGCATATGCAATGTTCCAGAGATTGCCTGTCCCTCACTGCCAGAATGTTCAGTTGCAACAGTCTGGAATTAAACTGGGTATACAAAACTGCCTTGAATGAGGCCACTATCAAGCCCAGTATCCTCATGCAAAAGCACAGGGTTTGTTGGCACCTGGATTATAGATTCCAAGCATGTAAATGGAGCATCTGGAGTTTGTTCTGTAGAGAGAAAAAAATATGGATAGGGACATATTTGGGACCAGGCCTAGATAATGCAAGTGATGGGGGCTGATTTCTGGAGATTTAATAACCACCTGAACCTCTTAGGGGTCTGGACAGTCCATAGGAAACTGGCTAGTAGAGTCTGCATAGACTGTTCTCTTAAAAGAATGTTGTCCATATATCGCACTATAAGAGTGCCTTGAGAGTGCAGCAGAGCAAGAACAGGGGTTAGCACAATGGTGAAGACCCAAGGTTCAGTAGAAAGACCAAAGGGAAAGGCACACATTGATAATGCTGCTTGATTTCCATAAAATGTAGGTAGTGCTGGTGTGCTGGAAACCTGCAAGTAGGAATCTTTGATGTCCTTAGACGCCAGACAGCCTCCCAGATAGAAGGAAGCAATGACTGAATTGTCAAACTCCATGCAGAATTTCTGTACCTAGAGTAAGGTGTTGAACACTTTCAAATGCTCCTTTTGACGTCGAGAAATTGAATAAAGCTCCTGGAACATTTCTGTTTCAGGACAATTTCTATGAGCCATTAAGAGAGGAACTTTTGGCTTTCAGATACAATGTTCTTGACCCAAATGTCTGAAATGTCCTAAAACCAGATATCCATAAAGGCCAACAGACATCCCCCACTCTGACAAGTGGGGGCACCCTCTCATTGGAAAGTGAACTTGATAACAGATTTGGGGGACCAGGACTTATGGTGTAACTGAGTTCTAGGCTTTGTCTTGGACTTGGAGGCCTAAGCGAAACAAGAACTGTTCTTAGCATCAGAAGCAGAGGGTTTCCCAAATTTGGTTTTGTCTTTTTTTCTGGGACAAAAAGGTTATGTTTCCCTTGGTGACCTCTTTGACAATGTTTTCCTCCTTGCCAAGAAAGGCATTCTCCCTCAAGAACTTGTTGCTCTGATGCTCCGTAGACCAGCATGTGAGCCAAAGGGTCCAGTCTGTTTTTTGGCATATAATATCTACTAGCATGTCAACACAATAGAGTAGGGCCACAGACAAGAGCTCCAGTTGTTGAATGACTGATTAGGACAGATGCAGAATCCCAACACATATCTATGGACCAGACAGCAAAGGTTTGGCAGATTGACATGACAGCAATAGCAGGTTGCAGAGCAGAGCCGAAGAGACACAATAAGGACTTAGAAAAGGCTCCTAGTGTTTTATCCACAGGGTCTTTAAACCCCGGGATGTCCTCTACAGGTACAATCAGAGTCAGAGTGTTAAGACAGGGGATGGCCAGGTCCGCAACTTGGAAGGACCACTTTAAGACCCCCTCCTCAATAAGGTATTGCCAGGAAAAACATTTTGGAGGAGCAAAGACTTTTTCTGGATTAGGCTAATCTGTATAAAAGACAGGTTGTAAAAGGGAAAGAAATGGAAAAGTCTTAAAAGGCTCTAGGCTTTTTAGAGAACCCAGGTTGGTAACTTTAGGCATAGCTCCAAGTATAGGTATGTGCAGACTGCATTAACAAAGACTGATATGGTATAGTTAAGTTTAGGAGTTATGTCTACAAATTGAAATTCCTCCTGTACTAACTGCTCAGATAAGGTACAAACCACTTCATCCTCAGCTGACTGTGCAGAAGCAGCTGCAGACCCAGGGAAATTAGAGATAAACTTTGTAAGAGAGGAAATAGAAGCAAGCTTGTGATCCCTGCATTCAGCTTATTTAGCTAACATGGCTGCAATTTTATCAATAGACGACAATTTTACCTAGACATATTGGCAGATAATACCTCCCTGGATGAAACAGAAGAAGGAGCTACCTCAGATAGGGTTAATGAAAAAGAGTGTTGCAACTCAATAGGGACACTGATCTGGGCTTTCAGTGTCAGATCCCTTAGGTTGAACACTGTAAAATATCATAAGCTGGGAAGCCCCCAAGAATACTGAGCTTGCACTTACGATTCACCATACTAGGTGAGATATTGCTCACAAAGGGTTCTTATAAACTACTGCTGGAGCAGAAAATGCTATTGCCATCTGTGACCATGTCATTGAGGGGCAGCAGGGTGCCAAGGTGTAGGTCTAGAGGTCCATTCAGGATGGAGCAGAAAATGCTATTGCCATCTGTGACCAGGTCATTGAGGGGCAGCAGGGTGCCAAGGTGTAGGTCTAGAGGTCCACTGAGGATGGAGCTTGCATGAGGGAAGAGATGGCAGGAAGACAAAGAGGTCTGTGAGCTCCCCAGAAAATAATGGCTTGTGCCTTCAATTCAAATATGGTGCAGTTCCTCTTTCTGCCACTAGCTGTGCCATCCATAGCATCACAGCTATGAGCCTGGGCCAGTTAAGCTCTTAGGGAGAAAACTGAGCAAAATAAGTACGACAGGCTCCCTGCACACAAGGACAAAGCACTAACTTACTGCAGCTGAGGTCCTGCGGTTCCTAAACAGGCACACTTGTGATAGAGAAGCAGTATACAAGGTACATATTGTTTCCAGTAGTCTTTGCCCCCCCCCCCCTGGTGGGCACAGTCCCTAAAGAGACTTTAGGGAAAAGGTCTCACCAGACGGGTGCACCATGGCCCTGGACCTGTAAAGTGCTCTATGGCTGCACACAGATGTCTAGTTGAGAGCCTTCAGCAGGTCCTGGTGCCCAAGAACATGTTACAGGCCAACCTCCCAGCAGTCTAAGTATGGCCTCCGTGGCAATGCTGAGGACCAACCAGCCTAGGAAGCTGCAGAATGAGTCCCATCAGGCTCTGCAGCAACTGTAGAAATTTACAAGAAGAAAAAGAATCTTGATCAAAATAAAGTAAATGGTTTTGAAGGCTTGCTGTTTTCTTAGGACATTAGCAAAAAAAACCTGAGGAATGATCGGAGTAGGATGGGTTATGCTAGGATGTCCTTACAGCTTTTGCTTTACCGGTGTCCAATCTCCTGAAGGCAGCAGCATAAACCAAAGTACCTGAATTACTCCATTATGTGTTCTCTAATGTATGAATAAGAAATTAAAAACTTTGTTTGAAATTATATTTTAAAGCATTTAAAAAAAAAATCTTCCTGCAAGGCAATGTTATAATGTGCTAGTACAGTATGCATTGCATACTAGCGCATTATGTGAAACTTACCTTAAAAGGAAGCCCTACAGCAGCGTACTGTCACCACTGACAGGGCTTCCTTCTTTCCCCGGTCCTTCCAGGTTAATGGGCTCTGGTACTTTGAATGGAGGAGCCGTGATGACGTCACTCCTGCACATGCGTGTGAGAGTCGCTGTTCACATCACAGGGCTCTGAAGGAATGGCACGGGTATGCCGTTCCTTCAGAGCGCATGTGCCCTTGACATCATCAGTTGCTTCACAAGTAAATATCTCCTAAACTACGCACGTTTAGGAGATATTTACTGTACTTATAGGTTAGCCTTATTGTAGGCTTAAAAATCAGCCCAACAGTGGGTTACTGATCCCTTTAATTGTTTTCCCCACAATACAATGGGCTCCCACTATCCCTAGGACTCTTGGAGACACCCAGGGTTATAAATTCCACTGTTTCCCCACCCTCAGGTGCTCATGCCTGATGGGACAGCAGGGACTGGACATGTTTGATTTCACCAGGTGGGGGGTCCTCCTTCATTTTTCCTGGTGTTCACAGTCTGCAGGATGAGAGTGCAAGAGCATGCAGCTCCAACATAAGCCTCGGTCACTTTGGTAGGCTCTGTACTAGCTGGCCCCAAAATACTTTGCTTCCAGTGGGGTGACCTTGTATCTTCAACTACTCCTTGTACACCCATCTTTGGGATTTCTGCCACTCCCTGGAAATCCAGACTAGAGACACTCGCATTTACATTGTGCAGCCTTTCTGCAGATCCCTGTGGTACCAGCTACCACCAGCTATCTTGTGAGAGAGGTGTTACTCCTGCCCCCCTCCCCCAGGGAGTTGCAAGTAACTGTTTGCATCAGACGGAACTGTACTGTGCTCTTACTAGTCATTTCTTCTTCTACTCTGTTCTTTTAGATCCTGTTGTTCTGTATTGTGCTTCCACCTCCCAGCCTTTGTGGGAAGTATCACTACGCAACCCTGCACTACAATAATTACACTGCCTGTTATACTTTTTCTTTTGCTTATTACATGCTTTTTTACCATTTTTTTGTTGACATTGTCAATTTATCTTTTTATCATATAGTAAACTTCAAGTTACACATTACTGTTTGCTGATGATTTAGGTGATACCTCTACATAACTATAGCATCCTGCCCTAGTTAAGTTAAATTAAGTTTTTGACTCTGCTGTAGTCATTTCAGCAGCAATCTGTTTCTATGTCTGATCAGGTTTCCCTAAGTTTGGTGGCTGATTGCTCCTGTCTGCCTCTGGAGGAAGCTTCCAGCGATAGAGTAGGAGGGCCAGTCACTGAAGTTATAAATATCTATCTGACCTCATCCTATCCCTGGGAGGGGAACCCAGAAGATGGCTGAGGGAGAAGATACATGTTTAGGAGGCATCCTCAGAGTGTCTTTTGTTCTGGGGCTGCTGCCCCTAGGATGCAGCCTGTGTACTGAAGAGCTGAAATTAAGGCCCAGCATGTTCTTGGCTGATAGACTGATGGAATCTAGATTGAAAGATATTTGCTGGAGGGCATCATGTTTGGAAGCTGGCCTAAGGTGAGATCCTTTTACAACAGAACAGTGCTGCTTGGAAATTTGGGGGGCGACAGTTGTCCTTGGACATTGTGAGTAGGACCTATGTGTTTTAGGCTTCATTTACACTAGCAGCTCCTAAACTTGATTTTAGGAGCTTTTGGTGTTTTTTTGCCAGAGCTCCTAAACTCAACTCCATAAAAGCCTATGTCTCAATGTACATATAGGCTTTTAGCAGAGTTTAGGAGCTGCTGTGGTTAGGTGAGGTTCAAACTCCCTCTCCTGAACATGGAAGATTCGTGTTCAGGATAGGAACGTTTCGACTACTGGCCATGGGAAAACGCAAAACGCGGCAAAGCTGTGGATGCGGTAAATGGTGGCCAAGTGTACATGAAGCCTTAGAGGTTGAATGCCAGAAGTTGTTGCAAGGACTGGAACTGCTTATAAAGAGTTTCAGAATAACTGACTATGCCCTCTACCTCCTACAAAGACTGCTGCTGAGGGATTTGTGATTAGGAGACTGTTCTCCTGTTTGTTGTTTTGGAGTATCCTGCACCTGCATCCCTCTCTGCTGTTTGAAGAACTGCAAAAAATCTACAAAAAGACCTTAATTCTCTGGATTATGCCTGTCTTTGTTAATGTGCTTGTGTAGCGGTAACCCCGTAAGGGCTGCTATGTGAGCAGGTTAACAGGAGAGTAGACACCTGGCACAATATCTTAGGTGTCAGATCTTTCCCTTCTGCCTCCTCAACTCACAGGCCAGCAATCCTGCACAATATGGAAAACAGTATAAACAATATTATATTCAATAGGATGGCTCCCTTTAGCAGTTCAATGCAATTAGAACAGATGAGAGAAAATTATAAAAAGGTGAGAAATGGTATTTCTTGAAATCCATATATCTTCAGCTAGCCTCTTTTATGTTGTAAATAAAGTAATCCAAAATGGCAAGGTGTAGCAAAGTTGGCAAAGTTGTGATTTATCCTGGTAGTAGTAGAACTTCCTTCTTTTATAATCCTAAAGCTGTCATCTAAAATGGCTACTGAAATCAGTAATGTGTACTGAGCATAGGCATCTGCTTGCTGTGTCTGTTATAAACAGAGGGTTTAACTTCTGTGGGACTACCAGCTAAACTGCGTGGGTGTTATTTAACAGCACTGTCCTTAACTATAACATGGGCTATGCCCACTCACCACTCCCAATCTCAGATGGATTAGATAACGGTGCAGATGATGAGAAGACTCCAGCCGGAACTCCCTCTCTGTGTCTTGGCCCCTGAAAATGGCAGCTGCCGTGCTACGCTGCAGCTCACTGGAATCTGAATTGCAGGCGCCTCTGGATGAACTGAAACACCCCCCCCCCCCCGGTCCACTGCACTGAAGAAGTGATGCTGTCTGCAGAGATCCCTCTGGGTATAGCTGTCCGGCTCCCGCTGTGTAGGCCACAAATTGTCAGCAAACTCCCTGTCACGCAGATCTCCTGTTGGCAGAGTCAAAACAGCGTCCAGAGAGGCTGATCTAGGCTACGCCAGCCCTTTTTATACCCTCTCCCTGCAGTCTGTTCTGTGCACTCAGCATTCTGTTCCTTGTAGTTCAGATCAGTCCTTCTGGCAGAATCACTTCAGCATTCTGAACTACACGTCCCATGATTCTTTGCTCTACATCCTCTCCCAGGAAGAGAGGAAATTCACAGAGTCCAGCAAACACTAGAGGGAGCCAGCCCTACATTGACAACACAGAAAGTGTCTCTAACTTATAAGCATAATAGCTGACCTTGGCTACATTCTCCCCCCACTTGAACTCTTTGGTCCACAAAGACATGGAGATATCCACCCTAATAACTTGGTGAGAAGAAAAGGTTACTAACAAATTTATAATAACATCAACCACAGTATAAATTCAACAGGTATTGACACACCTTTGGATTTTGCTGAAACCATTTATATACACCCAGTTAACTCAAACTCAGTTTTTGAACAGGCCAGGGCAATTGCCGTGTCCCACCCACTGGTGTCAGAGGTCAGAGCAGAGTTGCCCCCTACCCAAATAACAGTAGGTGGTTTAGGCATGGGAGCTTGCCTGCCAATAGTATGAATCAATTCATCAGCATTCTCTCCTAAAGTATCGTAAGCGAGTCTCTTGGGAGGATGTACATCTCGTCTCAACCGAACTGGTGAATACTTCTCAGCAGGTTGAACAGGATTCTCTGTTGATCCCCTGGTATGATAAGGGCTGCAAGGCTCCAAAGGAAGATCCATGACTGCAGATTTGGAACTTGGCAGTGGGGAGGAAATATTAACCTCCTCAAGAGAAGCAGAAGTATCTGACATTCTCAATTCTCCACACCCATGCAAGGACCTCCAACCTCAGCAGGGCAACTTTCTTCAGGTACAGGCAAAGGCTCATCGGAAAAATGTATAAAATCTCTAGTTTCCTTCTCAGAAGTTGGTAAAGAAGTATCCCAAACAGAGGGGGAAAAGAAAAGCAGGGCTGAATGGAATAGCAATGACCAAACTTAAGTAACAAAAGGTAACAATTTATTGGCATGAACACATGTGACAGGCAACAGGGTGATGACCTAATACAGTACTGTAACTATTAAAATGACACCGACCACCTGTAGGGGTAGGTCTGTCGCGTCCACAAACAGGGGGAACAGAACAACATTAGACAGAAACATAAAACAAAACAAAAACAGCGTCCGGACGCACAGTGAGTTGATGCCAGTCCTGCTATCCAATAGATTATGGGAGAGCAATTGCTCAGTAGGGCTACAGGGCTGACATCAATCCCAAAGGTGGAGGGGCTCAGGGGAGGGGCATGGGCAGGGAGCTGTGGAGGGGGTCATGGAGAGTCCATAGGGCATCGGGGAGCTGAAGATTAATGACAATTGATGAAAATGTCTCACTGATGTCCGCAAGGCAATGTGTCTGGGCAGTCTGAAGTGAGGGGGCAAAGTATACCGGGGTATAGTGCTGTGTGGAAGTGCATCACTAATACAGCAGGTAGCCGGTAAAGTAGAATGCCCTGGGCTGAAAGTGATCTCAAAAAGCCGGTAACGGTCATCAAAATGTAGAAGTATCAAGAGAGTCAATAAATCAAGCTTTGTCAAAAGCGGTAAAAAGACCAGGCTACATTACCATCCCGGAAGGATGCCGTCATGCACTACAGGAGCTGACGTCTTCCCAGCAGGATCTGCTGCCGTCCGGAAATCGCTGCACCGCTATGCGGTATTCAGAGTCCTTACCCTGTATGAAGGATGTACGTGAATTGGCATTCCTGAGGGAATGGGATGGCCATCCCGGTATGGTCCACACAGCACTATACCCCAGTATACTCTGCCCCCTCACTTCAGACTGCCCGGACACATTGCTTGCGGACATCAGTGAGACATTTTCATCAATTGTCATGAATCTTCAGCTCCCCGATGCCCTATGGGCTCTCCATGACCCCCTCCACAGCTCCCTGCCCATCTCCCTCCCCTGAGCCCCCCCACCTTTGGGATTGATGTCAGCCCTGTAGCCCTACTGAACAATTGCTCTCCCATAATCTATTGGATAGCAGGACTGACATCAACTCACTGTACATCCGGACGCTGTTTTTGTTTGGTGGTCGGCGTCATTTTAATAGTTACAGTACTGTATTGGGTCATCACCCTGTTGCCTGTCACATGTGTTCATGCCAATAAATTGTTACCTTTTGTTACTTAAATTTGGTCATTGCTATTCCATTCAGCCCTGCTTTTCTTTTTCCCTCTGTTTGGGATACTTCTTTACTGTCTTATTTTGCGGTTGGAGTGCAATCACTGCAAATTTTTTTAGGCATTGAATGCTCACATAGGAGCCAAGCCTCTTCTTTTTCATTTATTTTCATATATTTTTTCTTCTCAGAAGTTGGGCTGATACTCTCCATTTTTATATCAGCTTCTCTAAAAGATGGTAGAATTTCCCATTCCCAGCTGAAAGATCTGCGCGTAGTCTTAGTCACTCCAATTGTCCCTCCAGGCAACACTTTAGTTAGCCTTTTTTTTCCCCTTCTCATTCATAATCCTGGCATCAGGTTAATTCTCTGCAAGCCACACCCAAAAGGGCACAGCCACTACATCTTCTTCCTCATCTTCTTCCTCATCTCTCCTTTTTCCTGATGATACAGTGGAACTAGGAACTCGCAGTGGTACATAATCTTCCTCATCTTCATCCTCTTCTGACAAGACAGGAGGAATAGAAACTTGTTTCTGTGAGCGATAACTGGGTGGAATTGGCTTTGGAGGAAACAAAAAAGGTACTTGAGGTACTCTAACTGCAGCAGACAATGGAAGCAGATGGTTTCGATGCCACATCTTCAGAGGCCCTTATTCTCCTTCAGGTCTGATTTCGTAGACTGGTAGCCCAGGAAGCGCTTTACAAATAACATACAAATAACATAAGGTTGCGGTCGCCATCAATTGAACAGCTTATTTTTCCCTGGTACCCCCAAGTTCTTCAACAACACACGATCTCTGGGTTGCAAATCATGTATTCTCACTTTTAAGTCAAAGTTCCTTTTGTTTCTTGATTCCCTAGCTGAGGTATGTTCCATAGCTTTCTCATATGCTTGCCGCAGGTTCTTCCATAATCTGTCAACATAACCTCTGTGAGAGGTCAAAAAAGTATTATCAATTGAGGTGCCAAAAAGTCAACAGGAAGACGGGCTTCTCTCCCAAACATGAGGCGATATGTGGCGTCACTCACAGTACTTTTGTAAGCATGTACCATGGTTGCAATATGATTTCCCCAGTGCTGCTTCTTTTTTCCGGGGGTAGCATCCCCAACATATTCAACACAGTTCGATTAAACCTCTCAGGCTGAGGATCCCCTTGTGGGTGGTATGGCGTGGTTCGAGATTTTTTTATGCCCAGCAGGGTGCAAATCTGATGGACTAGTCGACTCTCAAAGTCTCTTCCTTGATCGGAGTGAATTCGGACAGGCAACCCATAATGCACGAAAAACTTTTCAACAAGGACTTTAGCCACAGTGCTCACCTTCTGGTCTTTGGTAGGATAGGCCTGTGCATAGGAGTGAAGTAATCAGTCACCACCAGGATGCTATTTCTTCCACCTGTATCAGGTTCCAAGCACAGGAAGTCAATGCAAACCAACTTTAAAGGCTATTGGCTCTGCAAATGTCCCATAGGAGCAGCCCTGATTGGTAATGACTTACGCTGAATACATGCTAAACAGGAGTGACAATAACTCTCTACCTCTCCTCTCATATTAGGCCAGTAAAACCTCTGATTAGGCGGAAAGTCCTCTCTGACCCTAAATGCCCATGATCATCATGCAAAGAGGTCAGAACGATGCTTCTCAGGAAAGAATAACTGCCATTTCTCTTCTCTGTTTTCTGAAGGGCCTCGTCTATACAACACTCGATCCCTTAACTGCAATCTGTTCCATTCCCTATGTAGAACCTTCGCTCCATTCACAGGACTTTTCAACAGTAATCCAGTGTCCTGCTTTTTCAGAGCTTGAATAGCCAGATGGCATAGCAGATTCTGGTCCTGATCCCTCATTAAATCTCTTTTAGACAGCTGAGGTAGGCCCTCACCTCGGACTTGCGTCAGCCCACAGTAGCGCCTGGCTATCCCAGAGGGGCGAACTCCAATAGACTCAGCGGCAACACCTCCCTTTATCTTCTGAGCCATGCCCCGGCACAAGGCCCGCACACCTTCTTCAGTCGAGTAGGCCCAATCCTCCGACATTTCTTCTTTCCTATGAGGTCTACGAGACAAAGCATCTGCATCTCAATTTCCTGCACCAGGTCGGTACTTCAGACTGAACTTGAACCCAGTCAAAGCTGTCAGCCATCTGTGCCCTGTAGCATCCAATTTGGCTGATGTCAAGAGGTATGTTAAGGGATTATTATCTGTCTGTAGCGGTACTCCCGTGAGGGCTGTTGATTGACTCTATACCTCACTGGCTACCCCTACTCTGCAGATCCTCTCTTACCTCTGACACCTTGGGTTCCATTCTGTAATGGGAGGTTATCAATGAGAAACTCACACAATATCACTGAACCACTCAGAAAGTTTAGTAGAGTGAATATTAAACACAATGAACAATGTAATTAAACACAAACAAAAAATGACAGTTGATAACAATCAGTATAGATATGAAAACTGGATTCAATAACCACCGTAGGGAGTATATGTAGACAGGTGTACAATGGAACAAGTGGTCAATATACTCCAAAACCTATATTAAACACCTTCCCACTGAAACCTCAATACACACATCAAGTTGCAGAATAATGCTACTTACATTCAACAATGCAATATTTAACCTGTACTCAAGGGCTCCCCCTAGGTTGTAATTCAATGTTCAAACTACAAAATAGAACCGCAATTCTTTGCAGAAAATGATAAAAGTTCCTTGACTCCAGATATCTTCAGCTAGCCTGTAGTTTAAACTGCAGTATTTGTAATCCAACAGAGCAAATAAGAGAAAACAAACCGTATAATAAATGGTACATTGATAACTGGTTAACTGAAGAAATATGGCACTTGTAACTTCCTCTTTATGCGTGCGTGTAATACAGTACTGACCTTACAGCACAGGGAATAACGAACCCCAGAGTTCAGCTGTATGTTGCTTGTGAATAAGTACAAGCACTTCTGTGGAACTACAAGTCTCACCAGCAGTCTGTAAGTAACTCACTCAGCAGCATACTGAAATGGGCAGGTGCCCTCTCACCACAATAGACTCAGAGGCTGTGAGGCTCTGTCCAGACTCCCCTCCTGATGTCTCAGTCTGATGAAATGATGGCGCCGCCACGCGGTACCGCTTTTTCAGTTGGATGATGTCTTGGCACTGCAAACCGATCCGCTTGCTAAGCTGGCAGGGCTGTACTCTGAAGCACCTCAGAGGCTGGCAATCCCGCTCCGCGCTGCATAGGCTGCAGTCTCCTGGTCACACACACAGCCCTCCTGCTGGCAGGCATTGAATGGCGTGCAGAGAGGCTGAAAGATGGCTGCACGTTCCTTTTATTACTGCTCCCAGCATGCAGTGCTGCGCACTTTGCATTGTGTGTATTGTAGTTCAGGGCTGATCCAGCTAACAGAGTCACTTCCTCCTCCAAACTCTATCTCCTACAATGCTTTGCAGCACTGCTTCTCAGGAATTAAAAAAAAGTCCTAACAGCATTAAAAGGACACTAGGAGGGAGCCAAACTCATTTGCAACCATAACAACTGTAATACCTTATATTAGCAAACCCTTGGCTACACACTCCCCCCACTTAAACTTGCTGAAAAAAAATAGTAAATTATTGATGATTTCTTTCTAATCACAATCCAAATTTAACAAATCCTGACACACCTCTGGGTTTCTTTGAAACCATCTGTACACACTATCAGTAAATTCATAATCAGTTTTTGAACAGGCCAGGGCAATTGCCGTGTCCCACCCATTGGTGTCAGAGGTTAGAGCAGAGTCGCCCCCTATCCAATTAACAGTGGGAGGCGTAGCTTCAGGGGCTGATCTGCGCATAGTATGAATAAGCTCTTCAAAACTCTCTCCCAGGGTGTCATATGGGAGTCTCTTGGGAGGGTGCACATCCCGCCTCAACCGCATGGGTGAATATGTCCCAGCAGGCTGTGTTGAGTCCTTGGCTGCTTACTTGACATCAGTTCGAACACTTAATTTGATGGAGGGGTCTTTAGTTGCAGTTTCAGGAACTAATGATGGCTCCTCAACATCAGGAATTGGCAACACTTCACTGGAGAAGTCTATCAAATTTCTAGTCTCTTTCTCAGGAATAACTTCTACAGCCTTGGTTCTTTCTACATCCTGCCAAGGTGACATTGTCTGAAACTCTGGCCCAAGGGACCTACAAACCGTCTTATGTATCTCCATTTGCCGTTGAGGTACCATATTGCCTGTTTCTTTTGATTGTTGGGGTACCATTCTGACTGTTTCTTTTTGCTGTGGTGGCAATGATCTAATAGTTTCAATCTCTTTGATTCTCACTCGTATTCTCTTCAAAGAACTTTCTTCCACAGGCCAAAACCAGGCAGGCACTGTCACCATCTCATCCTTCTCAATCCTCCTTCTTCTTGATGAGGAAGAGGACTCCGGACTAGGAACTCAGGAATACACATAATCTTCCCCACATTCCTCATCTTCTTCATCAACCCCTTTTCCTCTAGTAAGGACACTGGAGTAGAAATTTGGGAATACGCATAATCTTCTCGAAATTCCCAATCTTCTTAATCCGTTATATCAGCTACAGTCGGCAAGTCCTTCTGTGAGCGTGTGCGAGGTGGAGTCGTCTTTGAGGGGGGTAATTGAGGTGCTCGAGGTACCCTCACTGCATCTGATATTGGTAGCAAGTGGTTCCTGTGCCACATCTTCATTGGTCCCTTCTCTCCATCAGGTCGGATCTGATACACAGGTAAACCAGGAAGTTGTTTGCACACAATATAAGGCTGTGGTCTCCACCGATCTGCCAGCTTGTGTTTCCCGGGTACTCCTAGATTTTTCAGTAGCCCCCGATCACCTGGTTGCAAGTCCTGAATCTTTACTCTTGAATCAAAGTTCCGCTTATTTTGAGACTCTCTAGTAGAAGCATGTTCCATGGCTCTCTCATAGGCTTGTGGCAGGTTCTTCCACAGTCTATTCACGTATCCCTTGTGTGATGTTAAAGGGGTATTATCAAGGGAGGTGGCAAAAGCCAGGTCAGCGGGATGTCGAGCTTCTTTCCCAAACATAAGTCGGCAAGGAGAGTAACCAGTGGCATCACTCTCGGTGCAATTGTAGGCATGCACTAGTGCTGCTATGTGATTCCCCCAATGATGTTTCTTGTCTGGGGTCAACTTTACCAACATGTTTAATAAAGTCCTATTGAATCATTCAGGTTGAGGGTCACCTTGAGGGTGATATGGAGTAGTACGAGACTTCTTGGTACCCAGTAAGGCACACAGCTGGTGGACTAGACAACTCTCAAAGTCTCTCCCTTGGTCTGAATGAATTTGCACAGGTAGTCCAAAGTGCACGAACAACTTTTCCACAAGCACCTTGGCCACAGTGCTAACCTTCTGATCCTTAGTAGGGTAAGCCTGTGAATAGCGAGTGAAGTGATCAGTCACGACCAAGATACTGTTTCTTCTACCTGTATTGGGTTCCAGGTACAGAAATTCAATGCAAACCAAATCTAACGGCTCCTGACTTTGCAAGTGGCCTATTGGGGCGGCCCTAACTGGTAGGGTTTTCCGCTGGATGCAAGTTAGACAAGAATGACAGTAACTCTCTACTTCTCCTCTCAAATTGGGCCAATAGAATCTATCTGTAATCAATCGAAAGGTTCTGTCTGTTCCCAGGTGGCCATGTTCGTCATGTAATGACACTAGAACAGTAGAACAATGTTTTTCTGGGAGAAACAGCTGCCACCTTTCCTCCTTGTCTCCAGTCGGGCAACGCCTGTACAGCACTCCATCTCTGATTTGCAACCGATCCCATTCTTGATGCATGATCTTTGCTCCCTTTATGTGGCTCTTCAGCAACAGCCCAGGATCCTGCTTGTTCATGGCCTGTAACACCAACTGACCCAATAGGTCCTGCTCTTGATCCCTCTTCAAATCTCTCTTGGACATTTGGGGTAGGCCTTCTCCTCTTACTTATGTCCATCCACAGTAACGCCTTGATATCCCAGATGGATGGACTCCCAGGTATTCGGCAGCCACTCCTCCTTTCATCTTCTGGTCTAGGCCCCGACACAAGGCCCGCACTCCTTCTGTCACATAAGCCAATTCCTTTGATTCCTCTTCTCTTCTATGAGGCCTGCGAGATAAGACATCCGCATCCCGGTTCCCAACTCCAGGCCGGTACTTCAGGCTGAACTGAAATCCTGCCAAAGCTTCTAACCACCTGTGCCCTGTGGCATCCAGTTTTGCTGTGGTCAGAACGTAAGTTAAGGGATTTTTGTCCGTCTTGACAACAAACTTAGTTCCATACAAATAGTCTCTTAACTTATCCACCATGGTCCACTTGAGTGCCAAACATTCCAGTTTGTGTACAGGGTAGTTCTTCTCTGATGGGGTGAGACTTCTACTCACATAGGTCACTGGTCTCAATCCCCCTTTCTGTTCCTGATACAGCACTCCTCCGAGACCTTCTCCACTAGCGTCTACATGTAGCTCATAAGGCAGGCTAGGATCAGGGTAGGCCAAAACTGAAGCCTCTGTGAGACTTTTCTTCAATTGCCAAAACGCTCTTTCACATAGAGGAGTCCATTGACTCTGGACAGACTCTCCTTTCTTACGAGCGCCACTGTTCTTGGGTTTCACTCCTTCTCCCTCTCCCGTGACCGCTTGCAATAATTCATTAAGAGGCCTGGCAATCTTAGCGAAGTTGGCCACAAATCTTCGCTAGTAGGAGCAGAAACCTAGAAAAGATCTCAACTCTGTTACAGTTCTTGGTCTAGGCCAGGTAGTGACAGCCTCCAACCTCTGAGGATCTGTGGTGACTCCTCCTGCAGAAACCACATGACCCAAGTAAGTAACAGTAGTTCTGTAAAACTGGCATTCCTCTAGTGACAGCTTCAGTCCTTCCTCATGAAGACGAGAGAATACATTTACCAAATCGGGCCTCATGCTCTTCTAGGGTCTTTCCGAACACAATGATGTCATCCAAGTACACCAGGACTTCTACAAGATTCATGTCTCCTACCATTCTTTCCATCAGGCGTTGAAAGGTAGCAGGAGCCCCCGACAGGCCCTGGGGCATCCGACTAAACTCGTAGAATCCCAATGGGCATATGAATGCCGTCTTCTCCTGGTCTTCTGGGTGCATGGGAATCTGGTAATACCCGCTCTTCAAATCAAGCACACTAAACCACTTAGCTCCAGTAATACACTGCCGAGCATCTTCAATACGAGGTGTGGTGTACTCGTCTGGGATGGTGCGCCGATTCAGGGTTCGATAGTTGATACACATGCTCAACGACCCATTCTTCTTCCTTACTACCACTATGGGAGATGCATAAGGACTCAGAGATTCCTTAATGACTCCTGACCTTTTCAACTCTGCCAGCTGCTCTCTTAAGTCTTCCAGGTCACAAAGGTATTCTCCTGGCCCGTTCTCGGAAAGGTTTGTCTTCCTGAAGGCGATTTCTGTGTTTGGCACTTTTTGCACATCCTACATCAAAATCGTCTTTGGAAAACAGCTTCTCCCATCTCATCAGCTGGGTCTTCATCCTGCTCTGCCAAACAGGAGACAGGACCTCTGTAGATCGCTGGAACTCTGCCTGTAACTGTCGGCCATTCTTCAAGTCCTTAACTTCTTCAGGGATAACAGGAGTGGCAGCACTCACCTGCCCCACCAACATACGGGCTCCCAACGTGATAGGCTGATCAGTCACATTCTTCAGCTGTATGGGCACTTTCCTTCCTGTTCTGTGCAGATTTTGGGTCTGGAACCAGCTCAGGGACAATTTCCAATCCAGCTGCTCTGGCCTGCTCATCCATTTCCAACACCACAAACGGGCCTGGTTGATCCCAAATCAGCTTGATGGTGGCCTTCACATGAGCAACCTCCCCCGGCTGTAGTACCCTCTCTTTAGTCTCCAACTTCCACAACCGCCCCACTCCTCCTTTCGGGGCCTTCTTCTCTCTTGCCACTCGCCGGCAAGCTTTCAGCAACTGCGGGTGAATCTTATTGTTAGTGGACCCATCTCCGTTCAGTACTGAGGACAGCAGTCTTCTCACTAGGTCATTGTTAGTTCCCACCAGTATGGAATTTTGCCCAGCCCCAGGTGGTCTGGGGCACACGACAGCCAAAGTGTCAAAAGCTTCTTTTTTTCCGACAGCAGCTGGCCCAAAGGATATCTGGATAGGAATGTAGCTGTCATATGGGCATCTGGTGGTTCCAATTCCCCAGATCTCAAGCTCTTCCAGCTTGCAGAGAGGAATGTGACTCAGGTGTTTGTCATAGAAGTCCCGGTATAGTAGTGTGACCTGAGCCCCTGTGTCCAGCAAAGCTTTGGTATAAACTCCCTCGATCTGTACTGGCACAATCGGGGACGGCCCCACTAGTTTTTCCGGGAAACTGGCAGTGGTATCCCAAGTGTGGTTAGGGTTACGGTTCTCCTTCTTCTTGACATTCTGTGAAGACCTAACAGTAACCCTAGATGGTGTTGCCAGACCACGTTCAATAGGACCAGGCCGACAATCTGTTATAGGGGTGTTCTGGTAGGAACTGACTGTGGCCCTGAGTGGTGTCCCCAGACTGCTTTGAATTGGGCCAGTCTGACAACCTTTGCTAGGGGTGTTCTGGTAGGACCTAACCGTGGTCCTAGAGGACGGTAAAGCATTGACCCTCTACGCCTGGCTCCCTGACCCCGGTGCCGGGTTACTTGACCGCCGGTATGGCCCAGGTGATTGAACCACTCTTCCTTTCTGTGGCCTCTTTCTGGCCCCTCTCTTCTTTTGCTTCCTGGAGCTCTGTTTCTCATTGGGGTTCTCAGTTGGCTCCCTCACTGAGACCCCCTGGAGTTTTCCACCGGTTGATCTTTCAGTAATGTCTTTAATGTTTTCATAACTCCTCCAATAGCTCAGCATTCACTTCCTTTTGTGGGCACTGGGCCTTGAAGTGTCTTGGATCACCACACTTGTAGCACTTCCAAATGCCTGTCCGTTCAACCTGATATTTGGCCTGTGCTTCCATCACTTGTAACAAAGCTTGCTGTACCTGTTCTTGAACTTGAGCTCCACCTTCTGGCAACTTGACAGGAGTGACTTTTGGAGTGGATTGCACTATAAGAATCTTGGTGTGCTCCCCTCACTCAGATTCCTCATTGCTCCCTTCCACGCTGCCATCGACCTGAACTGATTGTGCAGCGATCTTCTCGTTCTTCTGAAGTGCCCTTGCTGCCAGTCCAGCCTCCTGATTCTTCTCATCCAGAATGTCCTCCTCTTCTCTCACCAACCCCATCAACTCTGGGTAAGAAGGGACCTCTCTGGTGCCTTTCAAGAGCAATCAGAGCACGATGGGATGGTTCAGCCTAGCTCCTTGTAGGGTCCGATCCAACCGGACTTTGTCTGCCTCTCTTTTTTTAAGATGATCTGGTGAAGGATTTGGTCTTTTCGGACGATATATTCCGACAACTTCTCTCCTCTCAACTGGTGGGTATGCTCAAACTTGTACATCAGATCAGATAGCTTCTCTACCCTTCCGTAAATGGCATAGAGGGCCTCGATATAGTCCCTGGCCTCACAATCCAGTTTCCCCCGCTTTAAGCTCCTGATGGCTCTCGCCGATTCGCCGTCTTTCCACCGATCCTGACACATTCCATTCCTCTATGGCTTGCATGGCCTGATCCACCCAGCTATCCAATTCTTCTTCTCCATCTGGTCTAGGGACACGACCCGAGAAGGTTGGTAGCTTCCGATATCCCTCATTGGTGAATGTTTTGTGACTCTGTATCAGCCTGTCGACTAGGCGACTCATGTCCAGATAGAATGATGAAGGAGGTATCCCGGTTCCTGAGCTTTCCACTGCTGCACTGGTGGTATTTGGATTACCAACAGTTGGACTGCCTGTAACAGGGCTCCTTGGTGGTGACTCAGGGGACTTCTCACCCGCCTCCTCCGGCAACTGTACTGGGATCACATGGCCATCCAGGCCTTCTGCTAGGCTCACCATTTTTGGAGTTCCTTTTTGGAACTCTGCCGGGACATCCTCTTTCCACTCTAGAAGGGCATAGGTGCAATCTTCCTCCAAGTCATGTTTCAGGTCCAAGAGGTAGGACCCTTGTTCTGGGACAGCCTCTCTCATCAACTGCCGTACCTCTTTATCGAACAACTGGACTCCTGGTAGCCTCATAACTGTGGTTTTCTTCAACCGGCTCCCATACTCCTGGCTCCATTCGGTGGCCGTAACTGAGTCCATGACTTCTTCTACTCTGGACTCATCAATTGATCTGCTCGGGCACCCCAGATGGGATATCTCGGTGGGACCTCCAGCTGGCCTGTAGTTTAAACTGCAGTATTTGTAATCCAACAGGGCAAATACGAGAAAGCAAACTGTAGCGTAAATGGTATGTTGATAACTGGTTAACTGAAGAAATATGGCACTTGTAACTTTCTCCTTATGTGTGAGTGTAATACAGTACTGACCTTACAGCACAGGGAATAACAAACCCCAGAGTTCAGCTGTATGTTGCCTGTGAATAAGTACAAGCACTTCTGTGGAACTACAAATCTCACCAGCAGTCTGTAAGTAACTCACTCAGCAAACAGTGCACTTTCTTAAATGGGCAGGTGCCCTCTCACCACAATAGACTCAGAAGCTGTGAGGCTCCGTCCGGACTCCCCTCCTGATGTCTCAGTCTCATGAAAAGATGGCGCTGCCGTGCTGTACCACTCCTTCAGATGGCTGAAATGCAGGAAACTTCCAGATGTCCTTGCACTACAAACCGATCCGCTTGCTAAGCTGGCAGGGCTGTATTCTGAAGCACCTCAGAGGCTGGCAATCCCACTTTGCGCTGTATAGGCCACAGTCTCCTGGTCACACACAGACCTCCTGCTGGCAGGTATTGAATGGCGTCCAAAAAGGCTGAAAGATGACCGTGTTGTTCCTATTATTACCGCTCCCAGCATGCAGTGCTGCTCGCTTTGCATTGTCTGTTTTGTAGTTCAGGGCTGATCCAGCTAACAGAGTCACTTCCTCCTCCAAACTACATCTCCCACAATGCTTTGCAACGCTGCTTTTCAGGAATTAAAAGAAAGTCCTAACAGCATTAAAAGAACACTAGGAGGGAGCCAAACTCATTTGCAACCATAACAACTGTAATACCTTATATTAGCAAACCCTTTTTTTAGAACTAGATGTGTACCTCAAAATGGGATTTTAAGGGCAATGCAGAAATTGGCAGTGTTGAATTATAGTTAAAAAGAAGTTTATTGATACAAAAACGAATAGGATATACATGAACATACACATTGATCTAGTTAAGAATAATTATAAAAACATCAGATATATGGAAACATATGATGCATCCTACTGCTAGTTACAAGTACCACCCCCGATAGGTGTGATGGCGTCCTGATAGCAGATTTCCAACGCGTTTCAACTTATTGTAAGGATAAAGTCTTCCTCAGGGAGGGACTGCATCACATTATTTGCATTTAACTGTGAAAAATCGCTTTCCCAGTGCTGGCAGGGGTCCTAACACGTGATTGTCAATGCTGCTCAAATATCCTCTACGGGATGGCCTGGTATATTGTGAAGAAACCAGTATTTGGCAGTCGTGATAATTAAACAACTTAAATTGATTGTGTCAGGTGTATTGTTCCAAGTGGCAGGGAGCTCTGGTCCTGGAGTACCTCTCTGTAACAAAGCCAGTTGTGGAATGCATTCTTCGTCCTGACTCTGTCCTCTCCTTCTCCCATGGCCAGCTCATTAAGGGGCCAAGGAATCTTGGCGAAGTTTGCCAGAAATCGCCAATAAGAACAGAACCCCAAGAAAGATCTTAGTTCAGTCACAGTCCTTGGCCTGGGCCAGGTGGTAACAGCCTACAACTTCTGCGGATCTGTGGCAACCCCTCCTGCGGAGACAACATGACCCAGGTAAGTGACAGAGGTTCTGTAAAACTGACACTTCTCCAAAGACAACTTCAATCCTTCACAGAGGTGTGAAAAAACATCCTCTAACCAAGCTTCATGTTCTTCCAAACACAATGATGTCCAGATACACTAACACTTCCACTAGATTTATGTCTCCTACCGTTCTCTCCATCAGTCGCTAAAAGGTCGCAGGGGCCCCTCACAATCCTTGAGTTATTCGGCGGAACTTGTAGAATCGCAGAGGGAAAATGAATGCACTTTTTTCTCGATCTTTTGGATGCATGGGTATCTGATAGTACCCGCTCTTCAAGTCAATTACAGTGAACCATTTGGCCCCAGTAAGACACAGAAGGGCATCTTCAATGTGGGGAGTTGTGTACTGATCAGGGATGGTGCGCTGATTTAGAGTCCGGTAGTCAATTCACATGCGTAGTGATCCATTCTTCTTCTGCACCACCACAGAAGGGGATGCATATGGGCTTCTGGATTCCTGAATGACCCTTGACCTCTTCAGTTCCGCCATCGCTCTTAGCACATCCCACTTTAAAATCATCCTTCGAAAAGATATTCTCCCATCTCATTAATTGGGACTTCATTCTTTGCTGCCATACAGGAGGGTAAGACTTCAGCACAATGCTGGAACTCCTGCTGACCATCCTCTTGACCTTTGGTCTCTTCAGGAAACACAGGAGTGGCAGCACTCACTTGCCCCACCAACATGCATGCCCCCAATATGATTGGATGATCCGTAACATTCCGAAGACTAATTGGCATTTTTTTTACAGTTCAGGGCAGATCCCTGGTGTGGACCAATTCAGGAACCATATCTAAACCAACAGCTCTACCTTGTTCATCAGTTTCTAACACAACAAAGGGGCCTGGTTGGTCCCAGGTCAGTTTGACTGTAGCTTTCACATGAGCAACTTCTCCTGGCTGCAACACTCTTTTCTTGGCTTCTAACTTCCACAAGCGTCCCACCACTTCAACAGGGTCGTTCTTCTCTCTCGACAGGCCTTCAGTAACAGAGGGTGGATCTTGTTTGGAATGGAACCATCTTCTCCCAATACTGATGACAACAATCTCCTTACTAGGTCAGTATTTGTCTCAATTAGTATTGAATTCCATCCAGCCCCGTGGCCTGGGGCACACGACCGCCAAGGTGTCAAAGGGCTCCACTTTCCCGACAGCTGCTGGCCCAAAGAATATTTGAATAGGGATGTACCCATCATATGGGCACTTGGCAGTTCCAATTCCCCAGATCTCCAGTTCTTCAAGCTTGCGTAGAGGAAGGTGACTCAGGTACTTGTCATAGAAGTCCCAATATAAAAGTGTGACTTGGGCCCCAGTGTCTAAAAAGGCTCCTGTGTAAATGCCCTCTATTTGTTTGGACACAATCGGGGATGGCTCAATTAATTTCTCTGGAAAGCTTTCTAAATTGTTTCTGGTAGAATTGGGTTTGCAATCTCTCTTAGGTGTTTTCTGAGAGGACCTAACAGTAGCCCTAGGTGATGACACTAGGTTGTTTCTAGTAGAGTTGGTTTGCAATCTCTCAGGTGTATTCTGAGAGGACCTAACAGTAGCCCTGGGTGGTGACAAAACATTGACCCTCTGTGCCCGGTGACGGGTTACTTGGCTGCGAGAGTGATGAAGGCATCGATGCCAGGCCCTTCTTCTGAGACCTTCTCCTGACCCTTTTCCTCCTTCCAATTTTGGAGCTCTGTTTCTTGTCGGGGCTCCCAACTGGCTTCTTCACTGAGACTCCTGAAAGTTTCCCACCTTCTGATCTACGAACAGTTTTAGTAATATCTTCACAAGCACCGCCAACAGCTCACACTTACTTCCTTCTGCGGACACTGTGCCTTGAAGTGCCCTGTTTCTCCACACTTATATACTTCTGGATACCGGTCCTATCGGCCTGTGCTTTGGCCTGAGCCTCCATAACATGCAGCAAAGCTTGTTGCACCTGCTCTTGAACTTGGACTCCTTTCTCTGGTGACTTGACTGGAGTAACTTTTGGTGTGGATTGCGCCAGAGGAGCCTTGGGGCACTCCCCCCACTCAGATTTCTCGTCACTTTCTGGCACACTTTTTCTTCCCTCACCAACTTCATCAATTCTGGGTAAGTAGGGGCCTCTCATGTTCCTTTCAGTAGTAAACAAAGCACAATTGGATGGTTGGGCCTAACCCCTTGCAGGATTCTTTCCAATCTGGCTCTGTCCGCTTCCCAAGGATCAATCCCCTTTTTCAAAATAATTTGATGCAGGATTCGATCCACTCCAACAACATAGTCCAATAACTTCTCTCCTCACCACTGGTGAGTATGTTCAAACTTGTACATTAAGTCTGGTAATTTCTCCACTCCTCCATATACAGCACACAGGGCCTCAATGTAGTCCATAGCCTCACAGTCTGGTTTTCCTCTTTTTAGACTTCTGATGACATCCACTGCTGGACTCAGAAGACTTTCACTGATCCATTGTTTCTTTACGGCTTCAGACACATTCCAATCCTCTATCGCCTGCATGACTTGATCCAACCAACTGTCAAACTCTTCCTCGCCTTCTGGGATGGAGGCATGGCCTGAGAAAAATTGCAACCTCCGATACCCCTGATTGGCAGAGATGGCATGACTCTTTATCAGGCTCTCAACCAATCGACTCATGTCTGTGTAGAATGAAGCAGGGGGCATTCCAGCCATTGGACTGCCTACAGCCGTAGCTGCCAACTGTCCCGGATTTCCTGGGACATTCCCGGGACTTGGACTCCATTCCCGAATTTGTGGTGTCCCGGGAAATGTCCCGAAAAATCCGGTTCCCGTTTTTGAAACCACCGCCGCCGCCGCCGCCGCCGCCGCTAGAGGTTGGCGGCCGGCGGAGACATTGTCTCCGCCAGCCGCCATTTTGTGGAAGTTCAGGAAGACGGCTGGGGGGGCTAGACAAAGCTTCTGCGTCACCGCCCACCCCCTGCCCCGCTCCGCCTCGGCCCGCCTCGCCCCGCTCCGCCTCGGCCCGCCTACCCCCCGCCCCGCTGAGTGTGAGTGGGGGGGCACTGGGGACACCTGATGTGAGTGGGGGGGGCACTGGGGACACCTGATGTGGGGGGGGCACTGGGGACACCTGATGTGAGGGGGGGCACAGGGGACACCTGATGTGAGGGGGGGCACTGGGGACACCTGATGTGAGGGGGGGGCACTGGGGACACCTGATGTGAGGGGGGGGCACTGGGGACACCTGATGTAAGGGGGGCACTGGGGACTCCTAATGTGAGGGGGAGCTCCGCTGGGGACACCTGATGTGAGGGGGGGCTCCGCCGCGGACTCCTGATGTGAGGGGGGGCTCCGCCGGGGACTCCTGATGTGAGGGGGGGGCTCCGCCGGGGACTCCTGATGTGAGGGGGAGCTCTGCCGGGGACACCTAATGTGAGGGGGGGCTCCGCCGGGGACTCCTGATGTGAGGGGGAGCTCTGCCGGGGACACCTAATGTGAGGGGGGGCTCCGCCGGGGACTCCTGATGTGAGGGGGGCTCCGCCGGGGACTCCTGATGTGAGGGGGACTCCTGATTGTGAGGGGGGCTCCGCCGGGGACTCCTGATGTGAGGGGGGCTCCGCCGGGGACTCCTGGTGTGAGGGGGAGCTCTGCCGGGGACTCCTGGTGTGAGGGGGGCTCCGCCGGGGACTCCTGGTGTGAGGGGGAGCTCTGCCGGGGACTCCTGGTGTGAGGGGGGCTCCGCCGGGGACTCCTGATGTGAGGGGTGGCTCCGCCGGGGACTCCTGATGTGAGGGGGTGCTCCGCCGGGGACTCCTAATGTGAGGGGGAGCTCCGCCGGGGACACCTGAAGTGAGGGGGGCTCCGCCGGGGACTCCTGATGTGAGGGGGGGCTCCGCCGGGGACTCCTGATGTGAGGGGGAGCTCCGCCGGGGACTCCTGATGTGAGGGGGAGCACCGCTGGGGACACCTGATGTGAGGGGGGCTCCGCCGGGGACCCCTGATGTGAGGGGGGGCTCCGCCGGGGACCCCTGATGTGAGGGGGGCTCCGCCGGGGACTCTTGATGTGAGGGGGAGCTCTGCCGGGGACTCCTGATGTGAGGGGGGCTCCGCCGGGGACTCCTGGTGTGAGGGGGGCTCTGCCGGGGACTCCTGATGTGAGGGGGGGCTCCGCCGGGGACTCCTGGTGTGAGGGGGAGCTCTGCCGGGGACTCCTGGTGTGAGGGGGAGCTCTGCCGGGGACTCCTGATGTGAGGGGGGGCACCGCCGGGGACTCCTGGTGTGAGGGGGGGCTCCCCCGGGACTCCTGGTGTGAGGGGGGCTCCACTGGGGACATCTGTTGTGAGGGGGGGCTCCACTGGGGACATCTGATGCAAGGACGGACTCTGCTGGGACACCTGATGCAAGGACGGATTCTGCTGGGGACATCTGATGCAAGGACGGACTCTGCTCGGACATCTGAAGCAAGGACGGATGGCTGGTGGCAGGCGACGTGGCTGGTGACACGCACAGGGATCCCACTGATTCTGCATTATGGTAAGTTGAATGATTTCATTTTATATTACAATGTAATAATAGAAATAATGCGCTTCAATCATCCTGACACCATAACAACCATGGTGCCGGGATGATTGAAGTGCTAACACCAGGTGTTTGGAGTATCTTTATCTGCTGATTGTTAAACTTTCTAGAATACACATATTTCTATTGTGTAGGATCTGGGGCTGCTGTCCCGTCATTTCCCTCTCTCTCCCCCTCTCTCCCCCTCTCCCCCCCTCTCCATCCCTCATTCATTTCAGACTCTAACCACACCCTCTAGAGCCACTGCCATTTAAGCCACGCCCACAATTTTGCGTAAATCATGCCCATTTTTCACCGCGACGCGCTGCGCGCGCCGCACTTGTCTATTTTTGCTAGGCCACGCCTGCTGACGAATGCCCCGCCCCCTAATTATTGGACAGCTCCGCCTACAGCCACAAAAGTGTCCCACATTTTTTTTTTACAATGTTGGCAACTATGCCTACAGCTGAGCTGTCTCCAACCAGACTTCCTTGTTGCAACTGGGAGGAGTCTCCATCCAGATCACCTGTCAACTGTAATGGGATTACTTGACCATCAAGGCCTTCCACCAGGCTCACGACACTCTTCTGAAACTCAACTGGAATACTCTCCCTCCACTCCAAGAGAGCAAACGTGCAATCGTCATCATAATCATGTTTTAAGTCGGTAAGACCCTTGTTCTGGGACAGCCTTCCTCATCAATTAAAAGTGAAAGTCTATCAAGTGAACTAATACTGAAAAAGTCAATAAACTTACAAAACTGTGATAATCAGAAACTCAAAACTAGCTGCAAAACCTATTTGTGTTCACAATACACAGATAATAAAATAATAATAATAAAGTGATCTTGCGCAGTAATAAATTATCACAAACAATAATATAATATAAATGTGCAAAATTTGTGTACTAAATCAAGTCCCCAAAACATCTAATCCACATAGTTCTTCATGCTAGAAGTGTATATAATATGTATTCATTTCAAGCCTTCACACAACTGCTATGTGCTCTTAGTACCCTCTCACCATAAACCAGTGAATATCCAGCCTCAAATTATAAAGGAATATCCAGCTTTCGAATATATCACTCATAGATCCTCTTATGCCGTGTACACACGAGCAGACTTTCTACGGACTGAACTCCGAAGGACTTTTTGATGGACTTTCGACGGAGCTCCGACACAACGGACTTGCCTACACACGATCACACCAAAGTCCGACTGATTCGAACGTGATGACGTACGACCAGACTAGAATACGGAAGTTCATAGCCAGTAGCCAATAGCTGCCCTTGCGTCCCTTGGGCTTTCACACTGGAATGAAAGGAGCCGCTTTTTTCAGGCGCTATACAGGCACTATTTTTAGCGCTGTAGCGCCCGAAAAACGCTGGCAGTGTTAAAGGGGTCTAACATGGGCTATGCTTGCTCACCACTCCAAATCTCAGATGGATTAGATAATGGTGCGGATGATGAGAAGACTCCAGCCGGAACTCCCTCTCTGTGTCTTTGCTCTGGAAAATGGCGGCTGCCACACCACGCTGCAGCTCACTGGAATCTGAATTGCAGGCGCCTCTGGATGACCTGAAACACCCGCTGGTCCACTGCACTGAAGAAGCGATGCTGTCTGCAGAGATCCCTCTAGTTATAGTTGTCCGGCTCCCCTCTGTGTAGGCCACCAATCATCAGCCAACTCCCTGTCACACAGACCTCCTGCTGTCAGAGTCAAAACGGCCAGCAATTTTTATATCCTCTCCCTGCAGTCTGTTCTGTGCACTCAGCATTCTGAACTACATGTCCCATGATGCTTTGCTCTACATCCTCTCCCAGGAAGAGAGGAAATTCACACATAGAGTCCAGCAAACACTAGAGGGAGCTAACCCCACATTAACAACACAGAAACTGACTAACTTATAAGCATAATAGCTGACCTTGGCTACACTTGGAACCCATGTCTAGGCATGGCAACCTCTGAACTGGTGAGGGAGACCTGGGGCATTTCGAGGGGAAAGCACTACATAACAGATCTTTTTTTTAAATAGTGTTATCTGAACTTCACACATCATTCTTCATTCACAGCTTTTATTTGTGAAAAAAATTATATATATATAAAAAAAAAAATGTTTAAACTAAACTTAACCACTTCAATACAGGGCATTTTCACCCCCTTCCTGCCCAGACCAATTTTCAGCTTTCAGCGCTGTTACACTTTGAATGACAATTGCGCGGTCATGCAACACTGTATCCATATGAAATTTTGATAATTTTTCCCCCACAAATAGAGTTTTCTTTTGGTGGTATTTGATCACCTCTGCGGTATTTATTTTTTGTGCTATAAACAAAAAAAAGAGCGACAATTTTGAAAAAAAAACACAATATTTTTTACTTTTTGCTATAATAAATATCCCATTAAAAAAAATTTTTTTTTTTCCTCAGTTTAGGCCGATATGTGTTCTTCTACATATTTTTGGTAAAAAAAAAAATCGCAATAAGCGTATATTGATTGGTTTGCGCAAAAGTTATAGCGTCTACAAAATAGGGGATAAATTTATGGCATTTTTATTGTTATTTTTTTTTTTTTACTAGTAATGGCGGCGATATCGTGACTGCGAACACTTCGGACACTTTTGACACTATTTTGGGACCATTCACATTTATAAAGCGTTAAGAGCTATAAAAAATGCACCGATTACTGTGTATATGTGACTGACAGGGAATGGGTTAACACTAGGGGGCGATCAAGGGGTTAAATGTGTATCCTAGGGAGTGATTCTAACTGTAGGGGGAGGGGACTCACAAGGGGAGGAGACCGATCGGTGTTCCTCTGTACTGGGAACACACCATCGGTCTCCTCTGACAGGACGTGGATCTGTGTGTTTACACACACAGATCCACAGTCCTGCTGTGTTCACAGGCAATCACGGGTGCCCGGCGGACATCGCGGCCGCCGGGCACGCGCATCGGGTGCCTAGTGATGCGGCGGGCGTGCCCCCTAGAGACTCAGAAAGTAAAAGACATGATATGATGGTGGCCCGGAGGGACAAAGGGTTCCTGTCACCATCATATGACTATGCGCGGTATGGAAGTGGTTAAAGTGATTGTAAAGTCTTGTTTTTTTTCTTTTTCTTTAAATAACAAACATGTTATACTTACCTGCTCTGTGCAGTTGGTTTTGTACAGAGCTGCCCGGATCCTCCTCTTCTCGGGTGCCTCTTTGCTGCTCCTGGCCCCTCCCTTCTGTCGAGTGCCCCCACAGCAAGCAGCTTGCTATGGGGGCACTCAAGCGGAGCTGCAGCTTCATGTGTCCATTTAGCATGTGTCCATGCAAAACCATTGAACAGATCAGGTAATTATAACATGTTTGTTATTTTAGAAAAAAAACCTTAACAAATGCTCTAAATAATAGTATTAGGGGTCAATTCACTAAGAGTTAAATACCGGCCAAAAAAATGTGGTAAAATAACGCTTGCGGTAAGTCAGTTTTGACTTACCAATTTACCACATGCAATAATTTATGCAAATGAGTGACGTGACCATGTTATTGCATGCAGTAAAAGTCAGTGAATTTACCCCGCCTCCCCCCCCCCCCGTGTTGTATTTTTCTTAGAAATCCTATGTATAGTTCGGAATTAATAATGTACAGTACATATTTGCTTATGATATTTGCAGCCTTTGCTTCACAGTGGTTTTGCTTTACTGCTTCTCACTATGCAAGTCTACAGGTCTGCTGGCCCATTAAAAATAATTTTCATTCTTTATGTTGCTTATATTTTATCTGAATGGTCATTAGACAAGTGAGTGAGTTTTGTGAAATACAGAGCTCCCTCTTGTGGCTGTTTTGCAAATTCTTACATGTAAAGTGCTCCAGCTAAAACAGTTTTTTTTTCTTTTTTAATTTTGAGTAGCATTGAGATAGGTTGGACCCTCTTTCAGGTTCCTATTTCTGTCTGTGCCCTCATTGTGGATAATTCTCCTCAATTTATGTCCCAGCGACACAAAAGGAAGCAAATGGAAATCCCTACAATGTCAGAAAATGGGGTCATCTATTTGGGTGTGTCTGGTTGGGGTGCATGAGTCAAAACAGTCCTGATGAATGTATCAGTTAATGTACCAGACTGTGTATGACAGAAGGGTGTGGGAGACTGCTGCAGGTATGCACACCTCTAGGGGTTTGCGCTTTATACCTGGAGCTACGTTCCCTATGACAGAGTCTCTTTAAGCAAGATAGCTTATTTGCTATTATTATAGCAAATTATTTGCTCTGTTTCTTCGGTGCACAGAACTAGTTTAGGCTGTTACTAGGAGGCACATTTTTCTCACAAAAAACACTGGAAAAGGTACTCATGCTGGCAGGTATGGTATCATTTGAGACACAAGCACCAATACTTTGATTCAAACTACTAAAGTTTGCCATACATGGGCAGAGCAAGCTTCCCATCAGTTCTTCTTCTTGGCAGCAGATGGCCTTGCTTATCCATGATGATGGCCAAATATGACAAATAGTGTGAATACCAAGTGCCCACATAGCCTGAGGAACAAACATGGTCTATGAAAATTGTGGTGTCCCTGTATAACTGTAGCTTCCATCCGGGCCATTTCATTTCTAAGCAGATATGTATGATGCACACCTGGGCCAAATATCATCAGAAAAAGCATTATCTCTTATCTGTTATCAATTAGCCCTCCCTCTAACTTTTAAATATAGCAGAGATGTGAATAAATGTTCCTACAGTAGCTGCCAGCTGGTGTAACTGCTGAATGTTGGGTAATGCTGCTCGATGATGACATTAAAGTACAACTTTTGCCTACCCGTTCTAACTGTGATGATCAAATATGACAAATAGCGTGGGTGCCAAGTGATCACATTGCATGAGAAACACACAAAATTGCCTATGAGAAGTGCGGTGCCCTTGTAATATTACAGTTTCCATCCTGGCCACTTCTTTTCATATGCATGGAACATACCTGGGGCAATTAGCATCAGAAAGTACCTATGGTAAGTACTAGCTGCTAACTGGTGTAACTGCAGATTGTTGGGTAATGCTGCTTGATGACACTGAAGTGCAACTTCATTAAAAAAAAAAAAAAAAATCTAGCCCAAACTAATTCCTAACCTAAACTGACCAACAAACTTTAATGGGAACATTCCTAGAGCATCTCTAATCTCTTAGACTGGCCATACAAAGAACAAATTTCTTTCCTGTAGGCCATTGTCCGAAAGCCATTCCCCCCGGGAGAAGACAGTGATTATCACTAGCAGCTATAGCAGCCGCTAGCAATAATCGCAACAGAACCCGGCAGGCTGGTTGTACCCAAGTTGATCAACTTGGTACATTCAGCCTGTCCATCGGCCAAGATTCAAACCATGTATGGTGAGCCTTAAGGTATGATCTACATGGACTGTTCCCTCCCCAGACTTGCCAGTAGCCAGGCCGAGTGTTGAGAAGTAGTGAGCTTGGCCCAGGGCTATGAGTGACTCTTCCACCCTTGGTAGGGGGTATGCATCCTGGTGGGTGCAGGCATTCAGCTTGCGACAGTCTGCAAAAATCTGCAGGCTTCCATCTTTCTTCTGTACTAAGAGGACAGGAGCAGCCCACGGGCTGTGGCTCTCCCAGATTACCCCACTCTGTAGCATGTTATGGATCAAGTCCTTGACCTCTTGGCATAGGGCAGGAGGAATATGATACCACTCCTGGATGGGCAGAACATCCTCCTGTGTGAATTGGATGGTCTATTGCCTCAGTGCAGCCATAGGCCTCAGGGCTAGTGGCAAAGACCAGCAGGTGTTTCTCCAGTAGCTGATGGAGAAGAAGATGTTGCTGAGGCAGAGGATAGTGCCAGAAGGGAAACGCCAGTTGTTCCAGCAGCTGTCTGTATTGCTCATCATTCAGGGAGGTCATGGCAGCTTGTAATGGGGCATAGACAGCTTCCACTCCTGCTTGGGCCTCTGAGATGCAGTGGCCCGGTACCACATAGAAATCTGCAATGGTGGTGTGATTGGGGAGTGGGACTGGGGACGTTCCTAAGTTGATAAGCTGGACTAGCACCTTACCCCTGTGGGCTTTGGACAAGGTGTGGGCTGCCAACCACTCCCCCGGTATCCTGCTGCTCCACCATTATCGTGGCTCCTTGCAATTTTTTGTGAACCCCAATAGTCAGGGACAAGACTACCTCTTGGAGGGCAGGAGTAGCTTTTGTTTGGCGGGCATAGGGACAATCCTCACCAGTTCTATCTGATGTCTAGCTGCTCGCTGGTAGGCCTCAAAGGCTCGGATCACATTGAGCCATATAAAGGTCTCTTCAGTCACGTTTAGTGGTTCATGTCTCTTTGTCAATGCTCCAGTTGCTTCAGCTTCTTCTTGTTGCTGCGCAACCACAACCACTACAGTGTCATTGAAAGAGAGGGAGGATTGCGCCTTTAATCTTTCCTGCCGGGCCCTTCTGACGGGGCCGGCCTTCATCCTCATCACAAACTGATCCCTCAGTAACTTATCTATTTATTATTTATTTATTTATTTATTTATTTATTTCAGGTACTTATATAGCGCCGTCAATTTATGTAGCGCTTTACATATACATTGTACATTCACATCAGTCCCTACCCTCAAGGAGCTTACAATCTAAGGTCCCTAACTCACATTCATACATACTAGGGACAATTTAGACAGAAGTCAATTAACCTAGCACCATGTCTTTGTAATCTGAGGTGCTTATGTTGGCACAGCCGTGAAGATTCTTCTTCTCCAGGTGTTTCCACAGGTTCTGGAGGGCTACCGCAAAGTGGGTGGGGTGAGGCTTTCGACAGCCCTGGGACAGTTACATTTTCCCCAAACTGGCCTTTGAGGTGTGCAACAATTTGTTCTAGGCTGGCCAGGGAGTCCTTTGGTCACTGCTCGATGGGCATCATCCCTGAAGGAGTTAATTGCCTGGATCCCCTAGGCGGAGACCTGGTACAGGTGGGCAGCGCTCTCCAGCCTTTCCTCCCATTCTAATAGAAAGATGTTAGACAAATTAATCGTAGTCACCAGGGCTAATGGCGCCATAGTGGTCCCCATTACTCCTTCTGCACCAGCTGCAAAGAGAGGCATATCCTGCTGACTGCCACCAAGTGTGGACTAGTTGCAGCTTTATTCAGTGGGTAGTGAGCACATGAAGTCCAAGTTTGGCAATAGCAATATATTGTAGAAGTGTTCAGCAAGTACATACAGGCTCAGTGGAGAGTCACACCTACAACTGTAACAGTGGCGGAACAGCGGTTTGAAGAGTGACTGACAGCATCTGCCACAAGAAGCCGAAACCTTAAATAGACTCTGTCTGACCCAGGATGGCCACCAAAGACACGTGGGGCGCCAGCATCCAATCGGATAGCTGCCACCATGTGACTGAGGAAATCATTGAACCACCATCTGCATTGCCGCTGTGATCGAGCACCACCTGCAGTGGAGAATACAGACTGAACCTGCCTACAGGGAAGTTCATTAAAATGAATGGGCTGCCGTAACTGCGATGTATGGAAATGTGCAAAAACCTAAGGTTTAGGTTTTTGTGTGAATGGAGCCTTAAGTAACGCTTACAGGCCCTGTCCCTTCTCCAGCCTTTGATTAGACAGTATAAAGAGGAACAGCAGACTGATAAGCTGATCTTTCTATTACTCTGTGCTCTCCTCCTATCAGCATGCTCCATGCACTGAGCGGAATGGCTCCTTGTGCTGCTTCTACCTGTGCCAGTTTGAGCTGTGCTGCACTGAGTGTACAAGAGGTTGAAACCAGGTTAAATGTAGGTAATCACACTGCGGCCTGTAATAAAAAATAAAATTATTGATGTATTAATGAATGCAGAGCTGCACAACGTGTGTATTTTATACTTCCTTTGAATTTCACCTTTAAAGGACGGACAGAACACTGCGACAATCACAACTGTGCTAGAAGAGACCCAGAAAGCTGAGGTTCCAGAATGCCATTATCCAGGATGATGATGAGGTTAATGACTGTGTCAAGCGGGGGAGCTCATACACTGCCTATAACACTGCCTATAATACTGCCTATAACACTGTCTGTCCTCTGTGCTTCCCACAGCAACCTCCTCTAGAAATTCACATCCTTCAAACACTTGCTGGCTTCTGGAACCACAACAATTTATTTTTATATACATAGCTTTTTTTTTTTAAACCGAATAATCTGATTTCATTTTCCACAGCAAACCTAAGAAGCTTTCTCCCATTTTTGTGAAGTGGAGGAAATGATTCATTGCCTTTGGAAGTAGAGTATGCCAAGTTGCAGGCACTTTGCTATAAAAGGAGTCTGGGGTGTGCGGGAGGGGGAGAGGGGCTGCAGGCTCCTCCTGTTGGGATCACAGGGTTCTGCTCCTTTGGGAAGCAGTGTCTGTTCTGCACAGCTTCGGCCAGGGGGTCTCACTCCTCCCCCAGGGAGTTCCCACACTGCAGGCGGAAGCCGAGGAATCCTCTCTCCAGCAAGGAGGTATCAGACATGGGGGTCATCTCCCCCCCATTACTGGACTCATCTGAACACCCCATCAATCACATTATCTCAGCATCAGCCACATGCATCACATTGCAGGCATCTACATGTGTGCTATCATCACCCTCTGCTTACTTACTCTATGTATTCACCTCATACACTTCACCACTACACCTGTATACTGACATCACTGCACCTGTATGCTGACATCACTGCACCTTATGCTGACATCACTGCACCTGTATACTGACATCACTGCACCTGTATGCTGACATCACTTTATCTGTATACTAACATCATTGTACAGTATCTGTATACTGATATTACTGCACCTGTATACTGACATCACTGTATCTGTATACTGACATGATTGTACCTGTATACTGAGATTACTGCACGGTTTTACTGACAATAATGACATCACTGCACCTGTATACTGAGATTACTGCACCCCTGTACCGACAATAATGACATACTGCATCTGTATACTGACACCACTGCACCTGTATACCGACATCATTGTACATGTATACTGACATTACTGTACCTTTTTATTGACAATAATGACATCACTGCATCTGTCTTCTAACATAACTGCACCTGTATACTGATATTACTGCACCTGTATACTGACAATAATGACATCACTACACATGTATACTGACATTACTGCACCTGTGTATTGACAATAATGACATTACTACACCTGTATGCTGACATCACTGCACTTGTATACTGACCTCACTACACCAGTATGCTGACATCACTGTATCTGTATACTAACATCATTGTAACTGTAGAGTGACATCACTGCACCTGTAAACTGACAATAGATACATCACTGCATCTGTATGCTGACATCATTGTACCTGTATACTGACATCACTGCATCTGTATACTGACATCACTGCATCTGTATGATGATATCACTGCACCTGTATGCTGACATCACTGTATCTGTATACTGACATCACTGTATCTGTATACTGACATCACTGCACCTGTATGCTGACATCACTGCACCTGTATGCTGACATCACTGTATCTGTATACTGACATCACTGTATCTGTATACTGACATCACTGCACCTGTATGCAGACATCACTGCACCTGTATGCTGACATCACTGTATCTGTATACTGACATCACTGCACCTGTATGCTGACATCACTGTATCTGTATACTGACATCACTGCACCTGTATGCTGACATCACTGCACCTGTATGCTGACATCACTGTATCTGTATACTGACATCACTGTATCTATATACTGACATCACTGCACCTGTATGCTGACATCACTGCACCTGTATGCTGACATCACTGTATCTGTATACTGACATCACTGTATCTGTATACTGACATTACTGCACCTTTTTACTGGCAAGAATGACACCACTGCATCTGTATACTAACATCATTGTAACTGTATTTTGATATCACTGCACTTGTATACTGACATTACTGACATCACTGCATCTGTGTATTGACAATAATGACATCACTGCACCTGTATAATGACATCACTGTGCCTGTATATTGACAATAATGACATCACTGCACCTGTACACTGTTATTACTGCACCAGTGTACTGACAATGACATCACTGCATCTGTATACTAACATTATTGTACATGTATACTAGCATTACTGCACCTTTTTACTGACAATAATGACATCACTGCATCTGTCTACTAACATCATTGTACCTGTATACTGACATCACTGCACCTGTATACTGACATCATTGTACCTATATACTGACATCACTGCACCTGTATACTGACATCATTGTACCTATATACTGACATCACTGCACCTGTATACTGACATCATTATACCTGTATACTGACATCATTGTACCTGTATACTGACATCACTGCACCTGTATACTGACATCATTATACCTGTATACTGACATCATTGTACCTATATACTGACATCACTGCACCTGTATACTGACATCATTATACCTGTATACTGACATCATTGTACCTATATACTGACATCACTGCACCTGTATACTGACATCATTATACCTGTATACTGACATCATTGTACCTGTATACTGACATCACTGCACCTGTATACTGACATCATGATACCTATATACTGACAATAACGACATCACTGCACCTGTATACTGACAATAACGACAAACATAATTACACCCATACAATAATACACTGTAATATTACCCATGTACTGACATTACTGCACTTATATATCAACATCAATGTACCTGTATGCTGAGATTGTTACGTGTCTGTACATGGCTCTGTTTGTTTACTAATAATACTGTACCTGTTTACTGACATCACTACACCTGTATACGCAACTACACCTGTATACTGACATCACTGTACCTTTATACATAATTATATATTGACATAATTGTACCTGTATACTGACATCATTGCACCTGAACTGTATATCAACATCATTGTTCCTGTATACATACTGACATCACTATCTATAAACTGATATCACTGTATATGTATGCTGACATCTATGTGCCTGTATACTAACATTAGTGTACCTACCTTACATTGCTGCTCCTGTATACACAACTGTATCTGTATACTGACATCACTGCGTCTGTATACATAATTACACATGTATACTGACATCACTGCACCAGTATACTGACATCATGGCACCTATAAACATAATTACACTACCTGTTTACTGAGCTCACTCCACCTGTATACCCAATTACATTTGTATACTAACATCACTGCACCTGTATGCATAACTGTACATGCATACTGACATCACTGCACCTGTTTACTGACATCACTGCGTCTGTATACATAATTACACCTGTATACTGACATAACTATACATGATTACTGACATCACTACACCTTTATTGTATATTAACATATTTGTACCTGCTTACTGATATCACTGTATCTGAATGCTTTTTTCATTGTACTGTACTTGTATATTGACATCACTGAACATGTTTAGTAACATTACTGTACTTACAGTATCTCACAAAAGTGAGTACACCCCTCACATTTTTGTAAATATTTTATTATATCTTTTCATGTGACAACTCTGAAGAAATGACACTTTGCTACAATGTAAACTAGTGAGTGTACAGCTTGTATAACAGTGTAAATTTGCTGTCCCTTCAAAATAACTCAACACACAGCCATTAATGTCTAAACCGCTGGCAACAAAAGTGAGTACACCCCTAAGTGAAAATGTCCAATTTGGGCCCAAACTGCCCCAAGGTGTTAATATTTTGTGTGGCCACCATTATTTTCCAGCACTGCATTAACCCTCTTGGGCATGGAGGTCACCAGAGCTTCACAGGTTACCACTGAAGTCCTCTTCCACTCCTCCATGATGACATCACAGAGCGTGGGGATGTTAGAGACCTTGCGCTCCTCCACCTTCCGTTTGAGGATGCCCCACAGATGCTCAATAGGGTTTAGGTCTGGAGACATGCTTGGCCAGTCCATTACCTTTACCCTCAGCTTCTTTAACAAGGCAGTGATCATCTTGGAGGTGTGTTTTGGGTCGTTATCATGTGGTAATAGTGCCCTGCGGCCCAGTCTCCAAAGGGAGGGGATCATGCTCTGCTTCAGTATGTCACAGTACATGTTAGCATTCATGATTCCCTCAATGAACTGTAGCTCCCCAGTGCCGGCAGCACTCATGCAGCTCCAGACCATGACACTCCCACCACCATGCTTGACTGTAGGCAAGACACACTTGTCTTTGTACTCCTCATCTGGTTGCCGCCACACACACTTGACACTATCTGAACCAAATACGTTTATCTTGGTCTCATCAGACCACAGGACATGGTTCCAGTAATCCATGTATTTAGTCTGCTTGTCTTCAGCAAACTGTTTGCGGGCTTCCTTGTGCATCATCTTTAGAAGAGGCTTCCTTCTGGGACGACAGCCATGCAGACCAATTTTATGCAGTGTGCAGCGTATGGTCTGAGCACTGACAGGCTGACCCCCCCACCCCTTTAACCTCTGCAGCAATGCTGGCAGCACTCATACGTCTATTTCCCAAAGACAACCTCTGGATATGAGACTGAGCACATGCACCCAACTTCTTTGGTTGACCATGGCGAGGCCTGTTCTGAGTGGAACCCTTTCCTGTTAAACGACTGTATGGTCTTGTCCACCGTGCTGCAGCTCAGTTTTAGGGTCTTGGCAATCTTCTATTGCCTAGGCCATCTTCATGTAGAGCAACAATTTTTTTTTTCAGTTCCTCAGAGAGTTCTTAGCCATGAGGTGCCATGTTGAACTTCCAGTGACCAGTATGAGAGAGTGAGAGCGACAACACCAATTTAACACACTTTCTCCCCATTCACTAACAAGTCACATGACACCGAGGAGGGAAGATGGCTAATTGGGCCCAATTTGGACATTTTCACTTAGGGATGTACTCACTTTTGTTGCCAACGGTTTAGACATTAATGGCTGTGTGTTGAGTTATTTTGAGGGGACAGCAAATTTACACTGTTATACAAGCTGTACACTCACTACTTTACATTGAAGCAAAGTGTCATCTCTTCAGTGTTGTCACATGAAAAGATATAATAAAACATTTACAAAAATGTGAGGGGCGTACTCACTTTTGTGAGATACTGTATATACTGACATCACTGCGCTTGTATACTGATATCACTGCACCCGTATATCTAGCTACAGCTGTATACTGACATCACTGTGCCTGTATACATAACTGTATCGCTGTCCTGACATCAATGTACCTGTATACATAACTGCACCTATACTGTATACAAAATTACACCCTTATACTAACATAAATGTACCTGTATACTGACATCACTGTACCTGTATACTTAACTGCATCTGTGTACTGACATCACTGTTCATGGGTACTGTACTCTTTACATCTGTATACAGACATTGCTTTCCCTACATAGTGAAACTTCAATACTTACATGCTGGCATAATCATACTTATATGATGACATCGTCTTACCTACAAGCTGACATAACCTTCCTTATATGAGAACATAATCATACCTACATGTTAACATTACAATACATATATGCTGATAGTACTATACCTACATGCTGGCATCACAATATCTAGATGCTGGTATCACCTTTCATACATGCTGACATCACCTTCAAGATGACATCATCATTCCTACACCTTACGATAACCATGCCTACATACTGACATAATCATACTTGCATGCTGATATCACCTTTCCTACATGCTGATATCACTATTCCTAAATACTGGCATCACCTGTCCTACATGCTATCCCAATTATACTTATATGATGACATCACCTTTTCTACATGCTGAAATCACTATTCCTAAATACTGGCATCACCTGTCCTACATGCTATCCCAATTATACTTACATGATGACATCACCTTTTCTACATGCTGAAATCACTATTCCTAAATACTGGCATCACCTTTCCTACATGCTATCCTAATTATAATTACATGATGACATCACCTTTTTTACATGCTGGCATCATCAAACCTATGTGCTGACATCATCATACCTACATGCTGCTATCACCTTCTCTACCTGCTGACATCATCATACCTACATACTGACATAATTAATCATACTTACATGCTGACATCACCATACCTTCATGCTATTATTACAATACCTGCATGCTGATGTCAATATACCTACATACTGGTATCACATCATACCTACACCTTAAAGTGACACTAAAGGTTTTTTTTTTAAAATAAACATATCATACTTACCTCCACTGTACAGCTCGTTTTACACAGAGTGGCCCCGAACCTGCTCTTCTGGGGTCCCTCGGTGGCTCTCACAGCTCCTCCCCACATCAGATAACCTCCTAGGAGAAGCGTTCTCCTGAGGGGGTTAACTTGCGGGGCGCTCCCGAGTCCAGCATTCAGCGTCCATAGAGGCCAAATGCAGCACTCGGCCCCGCCCCCCCGGCGCCCTCATCATTGGTTTTGATTGACAGCAGCGGGAGCCAATGGCTGTGCTGCTATCAATCTATCCAATCAAGAGCCAAGAACCCCGGGCAGAGAGACAAAGTGTCCCAGTGGGTCAAGTTCCAGGGCTCAGGTAATTAAAATGGGGGGGCTGGGAGGCTGGTCACTGCCAGGTGTTTTTTCACCTTAATGCATTGGATGCATTAAGGTGAAAAAACACGTAGGTTTACAACCACTTTAAAGTAGAAATATAGGCATTTTTTTTTCATTTTGGATAAAGTAAGGGAAGATTATAACCCCTGTCAGATTTATTTTTCACCATCTGTGTCCCATTAGGGAGATTTCTCTTCCCTTCCTGTCCCATAGCCAAACAGGAAGTGAGAGGAAATCCTTGCAAATTAAGGGAATTCCTTGGGAACCCCAGGTCACCAGATCTAGTGTCCCCATTGGAAGATTTCCCCTCTATTACTTTTCTTGGGGCAACCCAAAGTGTGGAATTTTCTTTACTTTCACTTTCAATGATAATGGTAAACATGACAAATAGAGAGGGTGAATCTCCCTAACAGGACACAGACAGCAGTAAAAACTGACAGGTGTTCTAATCTCTCTCCACTCTATCCAAAACTGAAAAAAAGTTTTGCCTTTAGTTATACTTTAAGATGAACACACTTACATGCTGACATCATCATATCTACACCTTGAAGGGGTTGTAAACCCTCAATGTTTTTCACCTTAATGCATTCTATGCATTAAGGTGAAAAATCTCCTGTGACGCAGCAGACCCCCAGAGCCCCCCTTTTACTTACCTGAACCCGATTGTTCCAGGGTCGGAGGCGAACACACCAGCTTCAGCTGGTGTGTCTTCGGTCCTAATTGGATAGATTGATAGCAGTGCAGCCATTGGCTCCCACTGCTGTCAGTTAAGTCCAATGATGTGAGAGCCGGGGGGCGGGGCGGAGTCCTGCTGTCTGTTTCAAAGGACGAAGCAGGACACGGGAGCGCACCCGCACGAGTGCCCCGAGGGAGAGCGGCTCTCCAACGGGGCACTCAAGAAGAAGAGGAGCCAGGAGCACCGTTGAGGGACCCCAGCAGAGGAGGATCGGGGCCACTCTGTGCAAAAACAACTTCACAGAGGAGGTAAGTATAACAGGTTTGTTATTTTAATTTTTTTTAAAACGAAGCTTTACATATCCTTTAAGATAACCATGCTGAGATTATCATACCTACATGCTGACATCGCTATACATACATGCTGATATCAACTTACTTACATGCTAACATTACAATACCTATTGTACTTGCTGATTTTACTATACCTACATACTGGCATCACAATATCTACATGCTGGCATCACCATTTCCACATGCTGGTATCATCATAACTACACCTAAAACCATACCAACGTGCTGACATAATTATATCTACATGTTGACAATGATATCAACATACTTACATGCTGACATCATAATACCTAGCATGGTGACATCACCATACCTACATGCTGACATCATCATACTTACATTGGGACATCACCATACCTACACGGTGACATAATCATACATGATGGCATCTCCAAACCTACATGTTGGCTTGATCATAACTACATGCTGACATCACCTTACCTACATTCTGACATTATAATACCTACCTGCTGACATCACCATACCTACCTGCTGACTACAGCTATCTTCATGCTGAAATCAACCTCCATACAAGCCAACATCACTTTGCTACCTGCTGACATATCCATACGCAAGTTGCAAATCTCATTTTTCCTATATGCTATCATAATCATACTTACATGGTAACATCACCATACATACATTCTGACATCATAATATCTACCTGCTGACATCACCATACCTACATTCTGACATCATAATATCTACCTGCTGACATCACCATACCTACCTGCTGACAATAGCTATCCACATGCTGACATCAACTTCCAAACAAGCCAACATCACTTTTCCTACCTGGTGACATATCCATACTTAAGTTGCAAATATCATTTTTCCTATTTCCTATCATAATCATACTTACATGGTGACATCACCATACCTACAAGCTGGCATCATCATACCTAAATGATGATTTCACTATACCTACATGCTGCCTATATGCTGAGATCACTATACTTATGCTGCTCATAGCTTACTCGTTTTTTGTCGATCAGTCAGCGGGTAGATTCCCCCATTCACACAAGTGAAGTGGTAGAGGAATCCTCTCCATTCTGCCTTTGTATTCTGACAGTGGAACTCCACCACTGTCAGAATGCACTGATCAGCGGCTGCAGCCCATTAGCTGTACTTTACATCCTCAAATCATTATATCCAATTCTTTTCATACCTAGATGATGATGTTATCATACCTACTGTACATACTGACATACATATCTTGCTATATATAGGGATCTGCCAAGGTGTGATTTGCTAAAGATTTGGTGAATCCTGTTTGAAAATTCAGCAGACCCAAACCTAATGGAAAATCCCATTGAAGTCTGTAAGGGATGAATCTTGTTAGTAGATCCTGACAATTTTAGGGATAACAGGCAAAAAGGTGTAGGGAGCTAGGACATGTACCAATGGCAAAAAAAGGGTTAAAATACTGTACAGCAGGAAGGGTGCCTTTTTATGAGGCTTTGAGGGCAACAATATAAAATACACAAATTCTTCAAATAACATGCTTGGTGGATGACTTAAACCTGTATGAAACAATATGATGTCATGGACAGTCTCAGTGACAATGTGCACCAGCAGTGTATATTTGAATGAGGAAATAATTTTTTTGGTTTACAATTAGTTTGACTTGGATGGAGGGGGGGGGGGGCACGCTGTTTTAAAGAAAAAAAAATGTAATGCCTGCTCTACTTTTATTTACATTCTGCTGTCAGCAGGGAACTCCAGCTGACAGCAAATAAGTTATGGTTGCTAAGAACGCGGCTCGTACAGCGTCCTTAACAACCAGCTATTTCCAGGTTCCCTGGTTGTTAATGTCGTTGATATGTGTCAGTGTAAAAATACCACACGTTTTCACTACTAAAATACTGCATCACTTCAAGAAATTGCGCATGCGGGATTTTAGTAGCATTTTTTAGGGAATTGCAAAAAATTTCCTGCTGATCTTAAAGCAGTAGATAATGTTTCATGAATTGAGCCCACTGACTCTTTAATCATTAAAACTGGCTTATATACTGGCTTATATACTGTACATCTTTAGTTAGGTCATTCGACAATGGCAAAAAAGAAGAGACATCCTCCTATATAACCCCACCCACTTCCAGGTAGAATTCATTTTTTTGCCAGTGTCCTTTGTTGTGGAAAATTAAGTTGGACCTATTGTCTACTGAGAGAAGCCTACCTTCTTTTTAGTTATTTCTCTCTCCTCTTGGATGGGCTTCTACTTTTGAGGCTGGGAAGGATTTTTTTTCCTCCTTCCCAGTCCTCTGATGCAAAGTATAAGTCTGGGACATACTTTCTTAAGTAGACATGGCCCTCTAAACCAATCAAGACTGGTTACAAGAAGGCTTCCCAGTGATAGGGTGCCCACACTTCTAAAAGTGGGGTGATGTCTGTCAGCCTTCTGGTCCCAGAAAATCTCAGATGCCTGCGTTCATAGACTATAATAACTTTTCCAGGGGCTACAAAAAGGCAGAGTTTTGCACTCTACTTCCTCCATGCTTCATGCTGTCAAACTTTACCTGGCACAGTGGAAGGATCTTCTTGCTGCTGTCTGACAGCTCGTATCTCAAGGGATCGTTTTTCCTGTACCACCAGAAGAACACTTTTAAGGTTTCAAACCTTTTTATGATTCCCAAACTGAATGGAGGAGTCTGGCTCATTCTGGATCTGAAGACTCTCAACGTTTAACGGGTTCAAGAGTTCTGCATCAGAATGTTCAGGACGGTCATAGCCTCCCTACTTCCAGGAAATTTTCTGGCCTCAGCAGACATCTGGGATACCTTTTCTCACATTCTCATCCTTCTGTTGCATTACCGCTATCTGCGCTTTGCTGTGGGTGATTGGCATTACCAGTTTGTTGCTTTCTCCTTTGGCTTATCCATGCCCCCCTCCCTCCAGGTTGCTTGCCCTAATTTTGGCTCTGCTGTTTGCTCCAGGGAATAATGTTGTGGGATACCTGGACAATCTCTTGTTAAAGGACCTGTCCCCCTGTCCCTGTTAGACAATATCCAACAGACAGGAAAGGAAGAGATTGCTGGACCCATCTTACAGATTAGCATCAGGCCCAGGTACTCCAGACACTGCCCTGTCCAGGTTCTTCCTGCCTTGGGACAAACATCTGTTCATTTCCTTTCATACTCAGGGGAAGCCCTCAGTTTATCTCTATCTGAGGGTCTTGGATACAGTGATTCCTTTGAAGCAGTGCCCTACACCCAGTTTCACTCCAGACCATTGCAACTCAACTTTCTGGCATGTGGGCCAAACAGACCTTGAACCACCCCATGCATCCCATGCATCTGACCTTCAAGACCAGAATCTCCTTAGACTGGTGGATTTCCAAGTCAGTGATGAAGTTAGTTCCTCAAAAATCATATAAGGATCTCATGATTAATGCCAGCCTGTCGGGCTGGGGAGCAGTTCTGGATGCCCTCTTGGTGCAGGGGACTTGGTCATGGGAGGAAGCTTGCCTTCCCTTCAACATTCTAGAACTTGGGGGTGATTCGATTGTCTCCTTAGTGCTGGACTCCAGGCGGATTTTCTCAGTTGTCTGCATCTGAATCCAATGGAATGGGCGCTCTATTCGCAGTGGGTTTCAGCTTTTTTTCACAGGTGGGGATGCTGGATTTTTTTGGATCTTCTTAAGATTTAATAACAAACTAGACAAGTTGTTACCAGGTCCAGGGAACCTCCGTAATTTTCAGTGAACGCTCTGGCAATGCCTACACCTACTTCGCTGGACCAAGATGGAAGCCATTCCAGTGATTCTCATTGCACCGAATTGGGTCAGGAGAGCATGGTGCTCAGACATGCTCAGACTGTTGGCAGACACTCTGTGGGCTCTTTCAAATCTTCTGTTCCAAGGGCCAAGGTTCCATCCTGTTCTGGTTCATTGGTTTTCATGGCATAACTGTTGAATCCATGGTCCTGAGGGATGGGGCCTTTGGGATTCAGTCAGCCCTACCCTCTTGAAGGCTAGGAAGTTGACTTCTTGTAAAGCCTACCATCACACCTGGAAGGCCTATTTTGCTTGGGGTGAGTGGAGGATCTTTAAACCTAGGGATCTTTAAACCTAGAAACTATGCGTATTCTGTCTATCCTTCAGTCCAGTCTGAATAAACATCTGGCTTTAAGGACTATCAATGGACAAATCTCGGCCTTGGCCATTGTGTCTCAGAGACATGGTTTCCCACTCCCTAGTTAATGTTTTTGTTCTGGGCATGGCTCACAACTCTTCCCTGTGTACTTCCCTGTGTCCCTTCTAGGCCTCAGTCTGGTTCTTTTGGCTCCGCAGAAGCCGCCTTTTGAATTAGTGATATTACATTATCTGACCTTAATTGTTAGGTGGTCTTTCTTGTTGCTATCACCTCTGCTCCGAGTTAGCAGCTTTATTCTGTAAAGAGCCTTTCTCAGTGTTGCACATAAACAAAGTTGTCTTTAGGCCTAAGGCCTCATTTCTCACGTAGGTGGTCTTTGCTTTCACCTTAACCAGGACATTGTTCTTCCCTCTTGAAATATCCCAAGGAAATTTTTCTCCACTGTCTGGACCTGGTTCACGTTGTGAAGCTATACCTCTCAGCTCCTTTTGGCATTCGGATTCACTCACTATTTGGGCGGGTAGTGACGTCACCGCCCAGGCTCCCTCCTCCTCCCTCCTCCTCCCTCCTCCTTCCCCGGCCGCCGGGCCAGTAGGAGAGAGGAGCAGAGCCTCGCACATGCGCAGTAGGCTTCACTGCCGGGTTCCCTTACTCGCAATGGAGGCAGCATTCACCTGACAGCTGATGGAAAAATCAGCTGCGGTACCGACATCGCTGGACTCCAGGACAGGTAAGTGTCCGATTATTAAAAGTCAGCATCTGCAGTATGTGCAGCTGCTGGCTTTTAATTTTTGTAGCGGTGGGCGGACCTCCGCTTTGTGACCCTAGGGGACTGGTCACAAAGATGGAGGAAGCCAGTTGGGGCGAGGAATAAGTTACGTATTACACCTTATCCCCTATAGTTAACAAACATTTAACCCTTGCAATGCTGGGGCATGGGAAATTGCACATGTCCTTTGAACAAATGAAAGAAAACTGGAGCTTTTTGCCACCGTATCAGTTCTATGTTCACAGATTAAAAAGCTTTCAAAGAATGGAACAGTATATCTACTGTGACACATGGAGACGGCTTGGTTTTGTCTTGGGGCTGCTTTGCTGCATCTGGCATGGCTTGCTTTGAATCTGTACAGGATACAATGACGTCTGAAGACTATTAAGTATTTCTGAAGTGAAACCTACTGCCCAGTGTAAGAAAGCTCTGTCTCATTTGCAGGCCAAGCATCCTCCAACAGTATAATGACCCAAAACATGCAGCTAAAAGCCAAAGGATGGCTATAATCAAAATATTTGACTATTCTGAAGTGGCCTTCTATGAATTCTACTCTGGATCCTATTAAATATCTATAGACATCTATAGAAAGAGCTGAAATGCAGTCTGGTACCCTTTAAACCTGAAACAGCTGGAGCAGTTTACTCAAAAGGAGTGGGGCAAACTACCTGTTGGAAGTTGCAAAAGTCCCACTGAGAGCTACAAAAATCGCTTGTTTGCACCGATTTCCTCTAAAGATAGCAGAATAAATATTAGGTTAAAGTGGTTATAAAGGCTGCATTCTCTGAATTAAGGTAAAGACCTTCTGAGTGCAGCTCCCCCCAAGCCTCCCCTTATACTTACCTAAGCCCGATGTTGATCCAGCGCTGTGCACGAGAACAAAGGCTCTCTCCCCTCTCCCTCCTCATAGGCTGAGATACTGTACATCAGTGTGAACTATTGGCTCCTGCTGCTGGCAATCGCAGCCATTGAGGAGGGAGCGGGGAACAGGGCCGAGATGCACTCTGCCAATGGAAACACAAAGCACGGTTGGGGAGCGAGCATGCACGAGTGCCACCATAGCAAGTGGCTTACTAGGGTGGGCACTCGGTAGGGGTAAGGAGCCAGGATCGCTGGCGAGGGCTCCTATAAGAAGAGGATTGGGGATTCTCTGAGCAAAACCATTGCACAGAGCAGGCAAGTATGACATATTTGTTGTTAAAAAAAAAGTTTACAATCACTGTAAAGGGTTTATAAGCCCTGAAATGTTATAAGGCCATAGCAAACCTTAGTACTTAACATGTTTGCTCTGTTGTTTCCATTTTAACTCTGCAACTTTGCAATCCACCTTGAAAAACAGACTGTCCTCCAGTTCTTTCTTTAGGGTGGCTCCATCCCCCTGCTAGATCCCATGGAGCCACCGCTGCGTGCATTCCTCCATCTGTGATGATCATCCACACATTGAGTACTACAAGTAGCCTACAGCGGCAGGCCTATGCCGCGTACACACGAGCGGACTTCCCGGCAGACTTGGTCCGGCGGACCGGACTCCGTCGGACAATTCGATCGTATGTGGGCTCCAGCTGACTTTTTTCCCCAAAAGTCCGATGGACCTAGAAATAAAACATGTTTCAAATCTTTCTGACGCACTCGAGTCTGGTTGAAAAATCAGCTCGTCTGTATGCTAGTAAGACGGACTTAAACTGACGCTAAGACAGCTATTGGCTACTGGCTATCAACTTCCTTATTTTATTCCGGTCGTACGTCATCACGTACAAATCCATCGGACTTTGGTGTGATTGTGTGTAGGCAAGTCCGTTCATTCGGAAGGTCCGTTGGAAGTCCGTCGGATAGTCCGTCGGACCAGTCCAGTTGAAAAGTCCGTTCGTGTGTACGCGGTATAATTCCTTGTTCCACCCTCCTCCAGCAGCTTGATGGACAGCAGCACAAGTCTGTGCTGTTCAATTAAATAGTACCTATTGCTGTGACCTATCACAGCGATCACATGACAGTTGTACACAATGAATGGCTTTCATTCATAGCCTTTTATTGTATAGTATTGTGTTGATCTCTGTGATTGGTCACAGTGGTACAGACAGGACCAATCACAGTGCATCTGTATCATGTGCCCAGATAGCAAGGATAACTTGCCACAAATTTGTGTCAGTGTTGAATTGTAATGCCCTGTACACACGGTCGGATTTTCAGACGGAAAAAGTGCGATCGGATTGTGTTGTCGGAAATTCCGATCGTGTGTGGGCTCCATCTGACTTTTTCCGTCGGAATTTCCGACACACAAAGTTTGAGAGCAGGCTATAAAATTTTCCCACAACAAAATCCGATCAGTTAAATTCTGATCGTGTGTGCACAAATCCGACGCACAAAGTGCCACGCATGCTCAGAATAAATTAAGAGATGAAAGCCATTGGCTACTGCCCCGTTTATAGTCCCAACGTACGTGTTTAACGTCACCGCGTTCAGACTGATCGGATTTTCTGACAACTTTGTGCGACGGTGTGTAAGACAAGTTTGAGCCAACATCCGTTGGAAAAAATCCATGGATTTTGTTGTCAGAATGTCCGATCAATGTCCGACCGTGTGTACAGGGCATAAGTCTGTTAACTTGCTGCACATTTTCACTGGCAAATTGTACACTTGCAGAGCACTTGAAGCACAAATTTGCGTGGCAAGTCTCTAGTAGACATGTGCAGTTAGTTTCGTTCCAAAATAAATTCGGACAAATTTTCGGACAAATTTTTTACAATAGTACCAAATTTCAACAAATCCGAAATAACGGAGAAAAAATTTGGACGGTATTTGAATCGATTTGAATAGTTTTCAAATTCGAATAGTTTTCAAATTCGAATTCTAATATTTTTCAAATTTGAATAGTTTTCAAATTCAAATTCCAATAGTTTTCAAATTCAAATTTGAATAGTTTTCGAATTCGAATAGTTTTTAAATTTCCAAAGAGAATAAAATAGAATAGAAAATAAAGGAATAGAATAGAAAAAAGTAGAATAGAATAGAAACGAATATAACAGAAAATAAAATAATATAATATAATAGAGTAAAACAGAACAAAATAGAAAAGAAAACAATAGAATAGAATAGAATAAAAAAGAATTGAATAAAATAAAAAGAATATAACCATCTTCTGAAATTCAAATTTCAAATAGAATAAATTTGAATACATAGGAAAAAAACAGAATAGAATAGAAAAAAAATACAATATGGGTCAGCAACCTTTTCCACTTAAGGGCCGGATTCAATGTATGTGAATGCATGGAGGGCCGCAATCAACCTGCTAATAAATGAAGATAATAATAATCCTAACATAGTAATAATAACATTACAGGTTTACCTCACTTTAAGGTGTTTCACTAATACAAAGCTAGTTCACACTGAGGGAGCATGTGTCTGGGGATTCGTATTTTACTGCCCCCTCCCCCATCCTGGCACCCAAGGCTGGCTGACGCCAGCCCCACCAGCCTGAATGGTCTGGAGATGGGGGTTCCTGTCCCTAGGAAAAATGGGGTCCCTGTCCCTAAGGGAGATGGGGGCCCCGTCCCCAGGGGAGAAGGGGTCCCTGTCTCCAGGGGATGTGGGGTCCCTAATAGGGTCCCCCCTATTGCAGTGTCCTCTGTCCCCCTTCACATCACTCCCATAGTGTCCTCTGCCCCCTCCCCCCATAGCAAGTTTCCTGTGCCCTCGAAAGCAGTGTCCTCTGTCCCTGCACCCCCCATTGTAGTGTCCTCTGGCCCCTGCATCCCCCATTGTCGTGTCCTCTGCCCCCTGCATCCCCCATTGTAGTTTCCTCTGCCCCCTGCATCCCCCATTGTAGTGTCCTCTACCCCCCTGCATCCCCCATTGTAGTTTCCTCTGCCCCTTGCATTCCCCCATTGTAGTGTCCTCTACCCCCTGCATCCCCCATTGTAGTGTCCTTTTCCCCCCCTGCATCCCCCATTGTAGTGTCCTCTGCCCCCTGCATCCCCCATTGTAGTGTCCTCTGCCCCCCTGCATCCCCCGTTGTAGTGTCCTCTGCCCCCCTGCATCCCCCATTGTAGTGTCCTCTGCCCCCCTGCATCCCCCATTGTAGTTTCCTCTGCCCCCCTGCATCCCCCATTGTAGTGTCCTATGCCCCCCTGCATCCCCCATTGTAGTGTCCTATGCCCCCCTGCATCCCCCATTGTAGTGTCCTCTGCCCCCCTGCATCCCCCATTGTAGTGTCCTCTGCCCCCTGCATCCCCCATTGTAGTGTCCTATGCCCCCCTGCATCCCCTATTGTAGTGTCCTCTGCCCCCCTGCATCCCCCATTGTAGTGTCCTATGCCCCCCTGCATCCCCCATTGTTGTAGTGTCCTCTGCCCCCCTGCACACATAAACAAACACTGTGTAGGATGGTAGAACTCTCCTACCTCTCTCCACACAGGTGCACAGCAGAGCAGAGATCGATATCACAGGTCTGGATGGGGCGGGAATTGCTGAAGTAAACTTTTCACATTAACAGGCTGATGATTAGTTGCTAGGATTGCTCAGCAACCAATCAAATGCTGTTTAATGTAAAAAGTTAACTCCAGCGGTTTCCGCCCCATACAGCCTGTGATACTGGCCGTTTGCCACTGCCCAATGAAGAGGACAGCGGTAAACATGTCCGCGGGCTGGTGAATTAATCACGGGCACTGTCGGGCCGGACAATATGCCATGGTGGGCTGGGTGCGGCACACGGGTTGCCGACCTCTGGAATAGACTATAATAGAATAGAAGAGTTAGAAAAACAATAGAAAAGAATAGAATAGAAAGAATATAATCATTTCCCAAAATTCAAATATAATAAATTCTAATTTGAATAGAATAGAAAAGAATAGATTAGACTATAATAGAAAATAACAGAATAGTATAGAAAAAACAACAGAATAGAAAGAATATAACCATCTTCCGAAATCCGTATTTTGAATAGAATAAATTTGAATTTGAATAGAAAAGAATAGAATAGAAAAGGATAGAATAGAATAGAAAAAATAGAATAGAAAGAAAATAGAATAGAATAAACAAATAGAAAAATAATAGAATTAAAAAACAATAGAATAGTATCGAACGAATATAATCATTTCCCATTATTCAAAAAGAATCAATTAATTTTGAATAGAATAGAAAAGAATAGATTAGAATAGGAAGATGGTTATATTCTTTCTATTCAATTCTGTTGTTTTTTCCTATAATATTCTGTTATTTTCTATTCTAATCTATTCTTTTCCATTCTATTTAAATTCTAATTTCTATTATTATTATTATACAGGTTTTATATAGCGCCAACAGCATGGGAGGAGGTGACAAGGGAGCTAGAGAGCAGGAGGTCTTGGAAGGACCAAAGAGAGTGGCTTGGCTGGTATTTTGGGACTAGGTTAGTGATATAGCTGGGGGCAGAGTTATGGATGGCTTTGTAAATTATTGTTAGTACTTTGAATTTTATTTTTTGGGTGAGTGGAAACCAGTGGAGGGATTGGCAGAGAGGGGTGGAGGACACAAAATGGTTGGTAAGGTGGATGAGTCTTGCAGCGGCATTCATTATGGACTGAAGGGGGGATAGTCTATGTAAAGGTAATCCAATGAGGAGGGAGTTGCAGTAGACGAGGCGAGAGATAACCAGGGAGTGAATTAGAAGCTTGGTGGTGTCATTAGTTAAAAAGGGTCGTATTCTGGAAATGTTGCGGAGGCTAAGGCAGCATGATTTGGACAGGGATTGTATGTGGGCCTGAAAGGACAGTTCAGAGTCTAAGGTTACCCCTAGCACCCTGGCATGTGGGGACGGACTGATAGATGTGCCATTGATCTTGACAGAGAAATCAGGTGAAGGGGCACGTGGGGGAGGAAATATAAAGAGCTCAGTTTTAGATTAGATTCAGTTTGAGGAAGTGGTTTGACATCCAGGCTGATATGTCTGTTAGTAAATCAGTGATGCGTGAGGAGATTGATGGGGTGAGCTGAGGGGCGATGGAGACCAAGCAAATTGAGTTTTTTGAGGAGGAGGGGTGGTCAACTATATCAAAGGCAGCGGAAAGGTCCAAGAGTAAGAGTACGGAATAATGACCGTTGGTTTTGGCTGTTAGTAAGTCGTTTGTGAGTTTAAGTGCCCTTTCACACTGGGGCGGGGGCGGCGTCGGCGGTAAAGCGCCGCTATTGTAAGCGGCGCTTTACCATCGGTATGCGGCCGCTAGCGGGGCGGTTTTACCCCCCTGCTTAAAACCTCCGCAAAGCGCCTCTGCAGAGCCGTCCCATTGATTTCAATGGGCAGGAGCGGTGAAGGAGCGGTATACACTCCGCTCCTTCACCGCTCCGAAGATGCTGCTAGCAGGACTTTTTTTCCCGTCCTGCTAGCGCACCGCTCCAGTGTGAAAGCCCTCGGGGCTTTCACACTGGAATTAAAACAGCGGCACTTTCGGGTCGGTTTGCAGGCGCTATTATTAGCGCAATAGCGCCTGCAAACCGCCCCAGTGTGAAAGGACCCTTAGGAAGGCAGTTTCTGTGGAGCGCTGTGGGCGAACTCCAGACTGAAGGGGATCAAGAAGGGTATTCTTAATGATGTGGTCGCTCAGTCGGTTGTAGACTAAACGTTCAAGGAGTTTGGAGGCAAAAAGGAGTAAAGAGATGGGTCTTAGGTTGTTAAGATTGGTGGAGTCTAGTGAGGCCTTTTTTGGTATGGGAGTGACTAGCGCATGTTTTAAAGGGTTGGGGAAGATGCCAGTAGAGAGTGAGTGGTTGAAGATGTGAGTTAAGGAGTGTAGGATAGAGTCAGATGGTGACCGTAGTATTTGAGAAGGAACAGGGTCCAAGGGGCAGGTGGGCATTAGAAAAAAGTTTAGTGACTTCCTCTATAGTAGCTGGGTTAAAAGAGGGAAGTATTGATTGTTCTATTCTATTCTATTGTTTTTTTGAATTATCTTCTTTTCTGTTCTATTCTTTTCTATTCAAATTTCAGAACATGGTTATATTCTTTCTATTTTATTCTATTCTTTTTTTAATTATACTATTCTATTCTATTCTATTCTATTCTATTCTATTCCATTCTATTCTATTCCATTCTATTCTGTTCTTTTATTTACTATTCTATTTTGTTCTGTTTTATTTTATTATATTCTATTCTTTTATTTTCTGTTATATTATTTTCTATTCTATTCAATTTTTTCTTTTTCATACATCATGGGACACAGAGTTAGGCTAATATTCATTACTTACTGGGTTATACTTCATCTCCAGGTGAATGGACACTGGTAGACCAAAGGTCTTTAGACAGGAAGTGATTCCCTATATAACCCCTCCCATACAGGAAGTACTTCAGTTTTTTACCAGTGTCTGCAAGGTGGATGGCATAGTTGTTTGAGCTCTCTGAGCTCCAGGTCTCTAGTCCCACAAACGGTTCTTAAATGAATCAAGGGATTGACCGATTGGATCCATTTCACAGGCTTTATATGCTTAGATAAGCAAAAGAAGACTCAAGATCCTGCAAGCTTTTGCCTGTAATGCGGCCTCTGGGCTCTGGACCCTGCGCAGTGGAATCCTGGACATTACAGCTCTAAGGCATTCCTGCAGGGTGCTGTACAGGTACAAGGGAGTGGCTGTAATATCGTAAAAAATACTGCGCTATCCCATAAGTGGAAATGATCCCCACATGTGTGTGATGAAAAGACAAATATCTCAAACCAAAAATTGAAATGTAAAATGCTGCTGCAACCTTAGATGTGAAACAACCTCCACCTTACTAGCTATACAATTTAAAGGCTGCGCTGCTAGTGCAAATACATGATCATATTAACTGAAAATACCATAATTATGAATGAACACAAGTGAATTGTTTCATAACACAAAAAAAAAATGCACATAAATCGCATGAAAAAAAAAGAATCGCATGCAAAAAAAAATGAGTGGAACATTCAGTAAACAAAAACGATTAAGTAGAGTCCATTTAGTCATAGATTGAAATGAACTGTAGGTCTTGTGGGTGTAGAAAATGGTTGGATAGAGGGAGAAAGACACCCTTCCTTCAAGTGATATAAAGATTATCTCCGTAGGGAGCGTGATGTTAAAATAGAGAGAAGATCCTCCACCTCAAGTAAGGTAAGCCCCTTACCAGATCCAAAGATCTCCTGTCACAGAGATCATGCACACATGTGGCTGTGTCCCCCAGCCACTGGGTCTCTGTCAGTGCGCAGATCGGAAGCCACCTCTCCAGGAAATCAATCCAAACGTGATTTATCCGCTCACAGACCATGGATAAATAGGAAAGAAATGCTCCATAGCGTAATACAGTTAAAATCCACTTTAATTTATAAAAGAAAAGCACTTACAATTTGTGCAGTAAAGATCGCTTATAAAAACATGTAGCGCCGGCCGGCTTCAGCTGCTGCCCGTTTCTTCCGGGTTCAGCGTGGTATGGTGGTGACGTCAGCACGCCGCTCCTCCCTACGCCGTTTCGACAAATCTGTCGTCTTCCTGGGGTACGGGCGGCATGCTGACACACCACCTATATGGGAACTCAAAGCAGAGGAATGCCCCCTTCTGTGATCAGGGCGTCCGAGGCCGCTGCCGCCATCTTTGTATGGGGCAAGCGGAAACTGTATGTTGTTGATTCACTACCATGTATACCGTCACAACCCGGGCAAAAAGGGTTATAACAGGGCGAATAGGATTATACGCTCCATTGTTGCCAACAGCGTATAGACCACAAAAAAATGGATGTCAAAGGGATGCAGAAATTCAGATCGGAAAATACCGCATCTGATATTAGATGCATAATAAGCAAAAAATGAAAACAAAAATACAAACTATCTGTTAAATAAATAACATCTATTTAAATAAAAAAATCTATGTAAAAATGCCCAGGTGGCCTGATATTATCATTAATTGGGGCTGAAACTAGGTAGATTCGCCACTGGGGACCCTAGTGAGCTAATGCAACATCAAGTCAAGGAAAATTTAACCCTTAGGTTCCAAGGTTTTCTTGTATAGAGTAACCCTTTGTGTTCTAATAAAAAATTAAATGAATAATAATAATAAAACTTAAAGACGATCACACCGTCAGTGTGTACCTATACATATTGGTCCATCTCTGCAACAATGGAGCATAGAATCCAAAGAGAAGTTTGATTGTAGAATGCCCTATGAAAGTCCAAATGTAAAATGAACATAGAGAATGGTGCTCTATAAAAAACACAGCCCTCCATGTCCCAAATTTCATTAATAAAAATAAATAAACAGAAAAAAGGAAGAATGTGCTATGGGGAGTTTTTCTTTTCCCATACCTCATTAGCCCACCTCCGGACACCATGATCTCAGATGAAGGTTACACACATGAACAATCAACCATTATCAATGAAGGCGTTCACATCAGTGTCTATATTCAAACCATAAGGGGTGTAACACCGGACACGATGGATCCAAGTCATTTCCAATCTAGATAATTCTCTGACTAAGGATCCACCCCTCCAGTGTGCACTGTACCTATCTATCCCCAAAAATAGAGTGTTAGCAGGGTTCCTATTGTGATGTAAAGCATAGTGTTTTGATACCGAATGGTATTGATATCCATTCTTGATATTAGTAATGTGTTCTCCTAAGCGGACCTGCATGGGGCGTTTGGTACGGCCTATATATTGCAGCCCACAAGGGCATTGCAATAAATACACCACCCCTTTAGTGCTACAAGTGACAAAAGGTTCGATCTTATGGACCCTAGAGGTACTGGAGGATACAAAGGATTCTGTTTTTCTCTGTTTGCTTCTGTTGAGTGAGCATATCTGACACCTTCGACATTGGTGCCAGTGTTTTCGCAAGATCCTCGTGATCAAATCTATGTATATCCATATAGGTTTGAAACTTATTTAACTTTTTAGGGGGTGCAAATTTCAAACCTTTACTCAACAAGGAGGTCTCTGCGGCAGTGAGAGCTTGAGAACTGAGATTAAAGATCCCATCGCTATTCACTTCCTTGATTTTTTTTGACTGTGCTCTCCTCCCCCCTCTGGTTCCTCTTTGTTTTCCACCGGTCTTCCCGGGTGGGCAAGTATATAGACCATTTCCTCCAACCATTGGTGCACACCATGCCCTCATATGTGAAGGACACCCGCCATATAATTAATTTACTGTCGGAACAGAGGCCTAATGACCAGACATTGTTAGTGACTGCGGATGTCACATCCTTATACACCATCATCCCTCATCATTTAGGAGTGGCAGCCGTGGAACACTATTTGAAGAGGTTCTCTACCCTACAGGCACAACAACAGACATATATTTTGGAATTGCTTGAATACGCAGCTGGCCATAATTATTTTTGGTTTAGTCATCAGTTTTATCGCCAACAACGTGGCGTGGCCATGGGGGCAAAATATGCCCCCAGTTTGGCCAACCTATTTATGGCCAAGTGGGAGGAGGACGTCATCTATAAAGACCGAAATCCCCATCTTAAGTTTTGGGCTAGGTATATAGATGATGTCCTCCTCCTATGGGATGGGTCCACCTCTCAGCTTGAGGACTTCTTCTCCGCAATTAATGACAACAATAGGGGGATAAGGTTTGTCCATGAGAGCAGCTACGAGAGGATTAATTTCCTCGATCTCACCATCTCTAAGGAGGGTGATATGTTTACAACCATTTCCTTTTTAAGAAAACGGATCGGAACTCCTTTATCCCCATTGGGAGCTGCCATCATGATCCGTGGCTTAAATCCATTCCGAAGAGCCAATTTACCAGAATGAGGCGTAATTGCACTGACATTAAAGACTACAGGGTACAGGCTGATATCATATCCAAAAGATTAGAAGAAAAAGGATACGATAAAGAACTTCTAGTTAGAACTAAGCAACAAGTTGAAGCCCTTGACAGAGCCTCACTATTGAATGAGGCCCCCAAGGCTAATTTGGGGGGACCGTCATTACCGTTCATTACGGGCTTTTCCACTCAACATTATCAGATCACGAGGATCTTGCGAAAACACTGGCACCTTCTAGAAAATGACAGGATCATTAAAACAATCTTGCCCCATAAACCACAGATTGTATTTAGGGGGGTCCCTTCGTTGCGGGACAGAATTGCCCCTAATGTTGTGGACCCACCCACTCAAAAGGTATCCTTCTTCCAGAATTTATCCGGTTACCACCAATGTCGAAGGTGTCAGATATGCTCACTCAACAGAAGCAAACAGAGAAAAACAGAATCCTTTGTATCCTCCAGTACCTCTAGGGTCCATAAGATCGAACCTTTTGTCACTTGTAGCACTAAAGGGGTGGTGTATTTATTGCAATGCCCTTGTGGGCTGCAATATATAGGCCGTACCAAACGCCCCATGCAGGTCCGCTTAGGAGAACACATTACTAATATCAAGAATGGATATCAATACCATTCGGTATCAAAACACTATGCTTTACATCACAATAGGAACCCTGCTAACACTCTATTTTTGGGGATAGATAGGTACAGTGCACACTGGAGGGGTGGATCCTTAGTCAGAGAATTATCTAGATTGGAAATGACTTGGATCCATCGTGTCCGGTGTTACACCCCTTATGGTTTGAATATAGACACTGATGTGAACGCCTTCATTGATAATGGTTGATTGTTCATGTGTGTAACCCTCATCTGAGATCATGGTGTCCGGAGGTGGGCTAATGAGGTATGGGAAAAGAAAAACTCCCCATAGCACATTCTTCCTTTTTTCTGTTTATTTATTTTTATTAATGAAATTTGGGACATGGAGGGCTGTGTTTTTTATAGAGCATCATTCTCTATGTTCATTTTACATTTGGACTTTCATAGGGCATTCTACAATCAAACTTCTCTTTGGATTCTATGCTCCATTGTTGCAGAGATGGACCAATATGTATAGGTACACACTGACGGTGTGATCGTCTTTAAGTTTTATTATTATTATTCATTTAATTTTTTATTAGAACACAAAGGGTTACTCTATACAAGAAAACCTTGGAACCTAAGGGTTAAATTTTCCTTGACTTGATGTTGCATTAGCTCACTAGGGTCCCCAGTGGCGAATCTACCTAGTTTCAGCCCCAATTAATGATAATATCAGGCCACCTGGGCATTTTTACATAGATTTTTTTATTTAAATAGATGTTATTTATTTAACAGATAGTTTGTATTTTTGTTTTCATTTTTTGCTTATTATGCATCTAATATCAGATGCGGTATTTTCCGATCTGAATTTCTGCATCCCTTTGACATCCATTTTTTTGTGGTCTATACGCTGTTGGCAACAATGGAGCGTATAATCCTATTCGCCCTGTTATAACCCTTTTTGCCCGGGTTGTGACGGTATACATGGTAGTGAATCAACAACATACAGTTTCCGCTTGCCCCATACAAAGATGGCGGCAGCGGCCTCGGACGCCCTGATCACAGAAGGGGGCATTCCTCTGCTTTGAGTTCCCATATAGATGGTGTGTCAGCATGCCGCCCGTACCCCAGGAAGACGACAGATTTGTCGAAACGGCGTAGGGAGGAGCGGCGTGCTGACGTCACCACCATACCACGCTGAACCCGGAAGAAACGGGCAGCAGCTGAAGCCGGCCAGCGCTACATGTTTTTATAAGCGATCTTTACTGCACAAATTGTAAGTGCTTTTCTTTTATAAATTAAAGTGGATTTTAACTGTATTACGCTATGGAGCATTTCTTTCCTATTTATCCATGGTCTGTGAGCGGATAAATCACGTTTGGATTGATTTCCTGGAGAGGTGGCTTCCGATCTGCGCACTGACAGAGACCCAGTGGCTGGGGGACACAGCCACATGTGTGCATGATCTCTGTGACAGGAGATCTTTGGATCTGGTAAGGGGCTTACCTTACTTGAGGTGGAGGACCTTCTCTCTATTTTAACATCACGCTCCCTACGGAGATAATCTTTATATCACTTGAAGGAAGGGTGTCTTTCTCCCTCTGTCCAACCATTTTCTACACCCACAAGACCTACAGTTCATTTCAATCTATGACTAAATGGACTCTACTTAATCGTTTTTGTTTACTGAATGTTCCACTCATTTTTTTTTGCATGCGATTCTTTTTTTTTGCATGCGATTTATGTGCATTTTTTTTTTTTTTTTTGTGTTATGAAACAATTCACTTGTGTTCATTCATAATTATGGTATTTTCAGTTAATATGATCATGTATTTGCACTAGCAGCGCAGCCTTTAAATTGTATAGCTACAAGGGAGTGGCCCCTAAACATGAAAAGGTACCCAGTCCTTGAAGGTCCTCGAGTGACAGGAACCCGCCGTGAAGGGTGAAGATTAGGCTCTTAGTTTCTCAGCTGCCCTGCGCCTGGACAGGTAAGTGAAACCCCTTTATTATTATTGCGGGGTGTCCCAGTGATTGTAACAATCAGTCAAGCTAGCTAGAGGCTGGACACCTGTGTGCTGTGACCATATGGGGAGTTTTGGGCTAGCTGTGGGTGTTGGCAAAGTGTACCTTTTTTGCTTGTGTCTTGCTGTTATCACCTGTATGATGGCGCACAACAGTGCGCCATTTTACCTTGGTTTGCCATGGCGTACGTGCATTCGCAAGAGCGCCACTGGGCTCAGCAGTTTGTTTGGCGGCCATGGCACACGCGTCTTCGCCACACATGTGCCGTAGCCTTTATCTGGGCGCATACAGATTTGCGTTATACACAAATACAGCCATGCCCGTTCAGGGGGACCGCGCACGTGCATGTGCACGCGTGCGCAGAACGTTCCTGCGCACAGCCAGCTTATTTAAACTGTGTATGCCAAGCATGTCGTGCTTCCAGAAGGCAGCTGTGGGACACAGAGCAGGCTCTGAACCAGGTACCTGCAGCAGTTCATTTCTCCTTACCCGGGTCATGTGAGTCACCAGGTGTTGCTTGGCAGGCTAAAGGTGCTTAGCAGGATTGTTGCATAGGGGCTTGGTGAGCCCTATTAAAGGGTCTCCCTTCAGAGGTGTGTTACTACTACACCCAGGTACTCCCTATGTCATCAGTAGGGAAGGGCACACCTATGTCATCAGTAGTTCCTGATGAACCTAGTCGTATCCCTAGTGTTGTATCCCCTGAAGGATCAGAGGCTTCCGTGCAATCTGAGACGCTGCGTCTATCTGGGATTGTGCCTACAGTCAATGCTGCTGCTTCATCCTTTATCACTAAGGCTGCTTTCACACTGAGGCACTTTACAGGCGCTACAGCATTAAAAATAGCACCTGCATAGCGCCTGTAAAGAACCTCTCCTGTCTCTCCAGTGTGAAAGCCTGAGTGCTTTCACACTCGAGCGGTGCGCTTGCAGGATGGTAAAAAAAGTCCTGCAAGCAGCATCTTTGCAGCATTGTAGGAGCGGTGTATACACCGCTGCAGCTGTGCTTTGCGGGCGGTTTTAACCCTTTTTTGGCCGCTAGCGGGGGTTAAAAACGCTGAATAGCGCCGCTTTACCGCCTATGCCTGCCAATCCCAGTGTGAAAGTAGCCTAAGGATGAACTGTCCTCAGCCCTAGTTAGAGCACAGGATTGCTGGCATGATTGCCTCCATCCCGCAGGGTGGCAAGGAGCGTGACAGACCTCCTAGTCTGGAGCAGAAATGGGTTGAGGATGGGGAAGAGCTTAAAGCTCAGGATTCTGTGGATGACCTGGTGGATGAGTCTGCTTCTGAGCAATCTCGACAAGAAAATATCCAATTAGTGTCTGCCTCTCAATCACAGAGGCTTTTGATCCTGACTCTTACCGAAATGGTTTAAGTTGCCTCTTGCAGAGGTTACTGAGCCTCCCTGGTCCTCTTTGGCCTCTTCAGGTCACACAGGCTTTCCCCTTACACCCTCTGTTGGAACAGGCGGTGTATGCTGATTGGGAACACCCTGACATAATTTTTGTTCCTCCTAAGAGGTTTTCCCTTTTGTATCCCATGGATGAAAAGTTTGTTAAGAAGTGGAGCATGCCAGCCGTAGATTCAGCAGTCTCTTCCTTAAACAAGACCCTGACTTGTCCGGTAGATAACGCACAGGGCTTGAAAGACCCTGTTGACAAGAAATTGGAGTCATTGTTAAAAGGCTTCCTTTTCTTTGGCCAGTTCAGCTATTCAGCCAGCTGTTGCAGCAATTGGTATCTGCCAGTCCATAAAGGATCAGTTCAGACGGCCTGACAGGCCTAACCAGGAGGATGATCTGCCTGAAAATAAGCAGATATTCCTCGAGCGCTGTGTTTTGCTCTTGATGCCTTAAAGGATTCAATACAGCAGGTTTCTCGTTTGGCTCTCTTGTCTGTACAAGCCGAGCTTCCTTGTAAGAAGCTATTGGCAGATTTCGCCTTTCATGGGGAACGTTTATTTGGTGAAGATTTCCGGAGGGATGAGTTCTCTACTTCCTGTGAAGAAAAGCACCAGGTGTCCCTCCTTTTAAAACCTCAGGGACTGCTCCCTCAAATGTCCCAACGCCACCAACAGGGCGCTAGGGCCAGGGGCAAGCCGCAAGGCCGGGCCAGAAAAAGCCCTGGGTCCAAATTTCTTCTAAACCCAACACCAAGCCCTCCTTTTGAGGAGATGCCCCCACTCCATAGGGTGGGGGGAAGGCTGCTGCAGTTTGCGGACATTTGGAGAATAGAAAATTCAAAAGTGTGGCGCTATAGGCTCCGTAAATAAGTGATGAATAAATAAATCAGAATGGTGAAAAAATCTTAAATATTAAGTGACTTCAAAGCAAACATTTCAATGTGAACCAAAAAGTGCCACGTGAATGTATATAACTAGTGAACAAAATAATAACACTTATGAACATTCACTAAATCAAATGGTAGGTGAAAAAAAACATCACAAAATGGTATTAAATATAAAGTCCATATCACAATAAGTGAAAAAAACAAAGGCAAAAATTCTGTGGTAACGGTGCATAGGCGATGGTAAACAGGTGTCTCCTGAGCATGCAGAGGGATTGTTTAGACCCGGCAACCTGGTAGATAAATGGACCGTAGGGAGACCAGAAGTGCACGGAAGAATGAATTCAGTGCCAGGACCATCACCAGGAATCATGGAGGCTTACCAGAAATAGTGGCCTGAAATAGCATATGCCATACAGGTCAAAAGGGCTTGATGACCAACAGGTCTGGGTATTATGTCTGGTCAGATGTCATCACCACACAGAAAGGGGGGAGAAATCAGCACGACTTCCTCATCAATGGATACACCATAAGCCAAGCGAATAGTTTGTGTTGCATGTGAGGGATACAAACACTCACATAGCGTGATAACGTTTAAACTTGGATTTATTTAAAATAAAGAATAAAAACAAACTCACATTGTCAGAAGATAGGAATAGCATGTAAATCGTGTAGTGGTAGTCATGAGGGATCCACCCGACATGTTTCAACTAAACAGTCATCATCTGGGGTGTGGACCCCCTCATCCCACTGCTCTATATATAGATAAATGACGACCCCCACTGGAAGTGTCCGAAACCGGAAGTGCTTCGGATGGCCTTTATTTCCGGTTCAAGGGGGCATATAATACAAATGTGCTAATAATTCCCTATAATCTGAAAGGGACTGTGTGTATAGGGACCTATAATTTATTATAAGTCCCGATTTACATTAAAAAAAGTGCAGATGCAGCTCGGCACTGGTCCGGTTATTTAATCTGGAAACCAAGCCTCACTGTCAATGCCTCATATCTGATGAGTGGGAGCGCAGCGGCGCCGCCGCGCTCCACACTCAAAACCAAGCCTCGTTTTCATGACGCGCATATCAGAATAAAGACGGCGATGACATTTGGAGAACAATAGTTCAGGACGAGTGGGTCACCTCAACTATATCCCGCGATTACAAGCTGGAGTTGGGGGGGTTCCCCACCAGAGGTTTTTAAGATCCAGCGTTCCCTCGGATCCTCCAAAAAGAGACTTATTGCTTCAAGCACTACATCATTTAGTGCATCAAGGAGTGATTGTAGAGATTCCTGTACCCAAAAGGGGTGCGGGGTTTTACTCAAACCTATTTACAGTTCAAAAACCAAACGAAGACACAAGGCCCATTTTGGACCTAAGATCCCTGAACCAGTATCTACTGATCCAGTCGTTTCGGATGGAGTCTGTCCCCTCAGTAGTAGCCTCACTCCAAATGGGAGACTTTCTAGCCTCCATCAATGTAAAGGACGCGTATTTACACAGACCTATCTTTCAGCCTCATCAGAGGTTCCTGCGATTTGCAGTGGAGGAACTTCATTTTCAGTTTCTGACTCTACCCTTCGGGCTTACTACAGCTCCCCGGATGTTCACAAAGGTCCTAGCACCAGACTGGGTCTTTTAAGGGCCCAAGGGATCCTGGTGCTCGGGTATCTGGATGACCTCCTTCTCAGAGATCACTCGCTACAGGCTCTAGAACAGAGCATAACATGTTACAGTGCGGTATTTGGAAAGCTTAGGCTGGATCATAAATACCGAAAAACCAACCTTGAGACCAGCTCAAAGTCTAAAGCATTTAGGTCTGATCCTAGATACGGTCCAAGCAAGAGTATTCTTGTCACCTGCAAGGATCTGTGCCCTGAAGGATCAGGTGCGTCAGATAAGGGGCACCAGATAACCCTTCATTCGGCTCTGTATGAGTCTTCTAGGGAGGAAGTTATCCTCCTTAGAGGTGGTGTCCTATGCCCAGTTCCATTCCAGGCCTCTACAACAAGACATTTGTTGGCTTGGAACAGAAGAGGACAAGCCCTGGATTATCCAATGTTCTTATCTCCTCGGGGACACTTAAGCCTAAACTGGTGGTTGTAGGATCAGAACTTGCAAAAGGGAAAATCCTTCCTCCCAGTAACTTGGAGAGTACTGACTACAGATGCCAGTCTCTCAGGCTGGGGAGCGACCCTAGAGGGGCTCACAGCTCAAGGGAAATGGTCAAGAACAGAACAGATCCTGCCCATCAACGTCCTGGAATTACGAGCAGTACGACTGGCCCTACGGTTCTGGATGGTGGAGCTTCAGGACTGCCCTATCAGGGTTCAGTCCGACAATGTCACTGCAGTGGCCTATATAAAACACCAAGGCGGTACCAGGAGTCATTCAGCTCTAAAGGAGGCGAACCACATACTAGCCTGGGCAGAGGGACATATGCAGATTCTATTGGCAGTCCATATCCCAGGAGTAGAGGACTGGAAGGCAGATTATCTCAGCCACCAGCAGATCTGCCCGGGGGAATGGTCCCTACACCCAGTAGTGTTCCAGGAAATTTGCCAACGTTGGAATGGCCAAAGGTGGACCTACTGGCGTCCAGGTTCAACAACAAGCTGCAGCAGTTTGTGTCCCGAACAAGAGATCCTCTGACAATCGGAGCAGATGCTCGGGTAGTTCCATTGAGCCAGTACTCCCTGGTTTTTGCTTTCCCTCCAATCCCTCTCCTTCCACATTTGTTACGCAGGATTCTGTGAGAGGGAGTTCCAGTAATTCTGGTGGTACCAGCCTGGCCCAGGCCCTGGTTCCCGGAGATTGTGAGACTGACAATAGATGGGCCATGGACGCTTCCACGTTGCCCTGATCAACTGTCTCAAGGTCCTATATTCCACCCCAATTTACTGTCTCTAAATTTGATGGCATGGCTATTGAAGCCAGGGTGTTAAAGGACCGTGGCATCTCGGGAACATCTGTGTCTACCCTAGAAAAGCTGTCACTATGATGATCTATCATAAGGTCTGGAAGACTTATATTGCTTGGTGTGAAGCCAAAAAATGGCATTCTCTGAAATACGTGATTGGGAGAATTCTCTTTATTCTACAGTCATCTGTGGAAATCAAATTGGCTTTGAGTACAATCAGAGGTCAAGTTTTGGCCCTATCAGTATTCTTCCAAAGGCCTTTAGCCTCCCATTCACTGATTCAAACCTTTATGCAGGGGACAACTCGCTTGCTTTCCCCATTAGGTCACCTATGTGTCCTTGGGACTTGAACTTGGTGCTGTCTGTGTTACAGAAACAACCATTTGAGCCTATCAAGGAAATTCCATTAGACTTGCTGTCACGCAAGCTAGCCTTCCTGATGGCTATCACCTCGGCTAGAAGGGTGTCGGAGTTGTCGGCCCTTTCGTGCAGGGAACCATACTTGATCCTTCACCACGACAGGGTCATGTTACGACCTGTTCCATCCTTTTTGCCAAAAGTGGTGCCGGCCTTTCATTTAAATCAGGACATTATTTTGCCTTCTTTTTCTCTCTGCTTCATTTGGCAGAAGAGAGAAGACTGCATTCATTGGACGTTGCCTGGGGAGTCAAGGTTTATTTGTCTAGATCTGCAGAGACCCGAGGATCAGACTCCTTTTTTGTTTTACCAAAAGGACCCAAGAAGGGGCAGGCAGCTTCCAAGGCTTCCATTGCCAATTGGGTCTGTCAATTGGTCATTCAGGCCTATGGTCTGAAACGTAAAGCGTTACTCCCTTTAGGGTGAGAGCTCATTCTACCAGGGGTGTAGGAACCTCGTGGGCTTTTCGCCATCAGGTATCTGTGGCTCAGATTTGTAAGGCTGCCACCTGGTCTTCAGTGCATAGGTTCACAAAATTTTATCAAGTGGATGTTTGAGCAGCCGAGGATTCGGCTTTCGCCCGCAGTGCACTGCAGTCTGTCGTATAAGGTCTGATGGCTATTGTTTGGCAGGGTGTCTCCCTCCCCTCAAGGCTATTGCGCCGGGACGTCCCAGCAGGTAATGAATATTAGCCTAACTCTGTGTTCCATGATGTATGAAAAAGAAAATAGGATTTTTTCGTCATATTTACCTATAAAATCCATTTCTTTGAGTACATCATGGGACACATAGGTCCCTCCCCCTCTTTTTGAGGATTCAGTGCTTGTACAAAACTGAAGTACTTCCTGTATAGGAGGTGTTATATAGGGGATCACATCCTGTCTAAAGACCTTTGGTCTACCAGTGTCCATTCACCTGGAGATGAAGTATAACCCAGAAGGTATTGAATATTAGCCTAACTCTGTGTCCCATTATGTACTCAAAGAAAATGATTTTACAGGTAAGTATATGACGAAAAAATCCTATTTTTCTATTCCATTCCTTTATTTTCAATTCTATTTTATTCTCTTTGGAAATTGGAAATCTATTCGAATTTGAAAACTATTCAAATTTGAAAACTATTCGAATTCAAAAAGTTTTCGAATACTATTAGAAATGAATTTGAAAACTATTCAAATAGATTCAAATTCGAATTCTAAAAATTTGAATCGATTTGAATCGTATAAATGGACTTGCTGCAATTGTGCAACAAACTTCTGAAGCCTGGCAAGTCTAGCAATAGCTTAGCAAGTCATTTTCAAACTTTCAGCACAATTGCTTGCTACAGTATCTGGGTGATAGCTGTGGCCAGGGCCAATCCTAGGCGGGTGCGTCGGGTGCACCACACACAGGCACCACAGACTTGGGTGCGCCGAAGTGCCATAGTGCTCCCCTCACTCCTTCTCTCCTTGTGTGTGTCCAGAACACCGGCGCGAGCATAAGGCAGCCTGTCCAACCTGGCAGTGCTAGGGGGAGGAGCTGCTCCTCTTCCTGACATGAGGGTTCTTTAGTTTTTTTTTTTAGTGGCTGCTGATGTGCAGGAATGAATTCCTCACACTGTCTCTCTACCTCCACCTCTAACTCCAGCTAGACTGCCTCCCCTCCCATCTCTATCAGTCAGCTGTGTGCTGGAGGATGGAACATGGCATCCCCAGCATCCCTTTAGACCTGCTCTAGGCTGTCCCTGCTCTAGGCCACCCCCTCTGTGTATAATGGATAGATTCATGCATTGCCCTTTTTCAGATGCCGGGCGCCTGAATTACAGCAGCGGGGAGGTGTTTTTGAAGCACCTGATTAGAGCCATAGGCTCTAATAGGCTTCAAAAAAGGTAACCTGCGAGCGCAAAGCATTGCACTTGCAGTTCACCAAGGTGTGTTAGAAAAGCGAATGAATATTTGCTTTCCTATCATTGAACCACCTCTCAGCCAATCCGGTGCGCAGGTCTGTTACCTGTCACCCGATTGGCTAAAAGGACAGGCGCTACGATTGGACAGCTATTGGAAGGAGGGGAGGAGATCCACAGAGGACACGGGAGCTGCTGTCCCACTGCTCGCCACCATCACCTGCTGCCTGACCAAGGCGAGCGGGCGGGGGGGTGGGGGTCACAGTGGCTGCATTTGATGGGGCACAGTGGCAGCATTTGATGGGGCACAGTGGCAACATTTGATGGCACAGTGGCAGCATTTGATGGTTATAGTGGCAACTTTGGTGGGGCACAGTGGCTGCGTTTGATGGGCATAGTGGCAGCGCTTGACGGGCACAGTGGCTGCGTGTGATGGGCACAGTAAGGCTGCAATTGATGGTTTTTTTCCAGAATTTTTCAGTTTGTTTGCGCCCCCCCCCCCAAAAAAAAAATTTGATCTCCAGCCACCACTGATCTACAGAACAGATGTACTAATGGGCCCCTTTCACATGGGCAGACAGACTCCAGATCAAATCCACCTGCTCAGTGGGGAATTTGTCCACTGATCCCTAATGAGCACACGGATGACAGGTCCGTGTCTACTCCCCTATTCAGAGCGGACACAGATAGAACTCGCTCTCCTCTATGGGCAGTTGGGTGTAAACGGACCTCATGTCCATTTACATCTGATTGTCACTAGATCCAATCCACTAGACAGATGGGGAATCCATCTGTTTTTACCAAATCCAATTGGATGCAGGCAGGTGTTTATTGACACATGTCCATTTACAGCATCTCACAAAAGTGAGTACACCCCTCACATTTTTGTAAATATTTTATTATATCTTTTCATGTGACAACACTGAAGAAATGACACTTTGCTACAATGTAAAGTAGTGAGTGTACAGCTTGTATAACAGTGTAAATTTGCTGTCCCCTCAAAATAACTCAACACACATCCATTAATGTCTAAACCGCTAGCAACAAAAGTGATTACACCCCTAAGTGAAAATGTCAAAATTAAGCCCAATTAGCCATTTTACCTCCCCGGTGACATGTGACTCGTTAGTGTTACAAGGTCTCAGGTGTGAATGAGGAGCAGGTGTGTTAAATTTGGTTTTATCGCTCTCACTCTCTCATACTGGTCACTGGAAGTGCAACATGGCACCTCATGGCAAAGAACTCTCTGAGGATCTGAAAAAAAGAATTGTTGCTCTACATAAAGATGGCCTACGCTATAAGAAGATAGCCAAGACCCTGAAACTGAGCTTCAGCATGGGTTTAGCCTGTCAGTGCTCCAACCATATGCCGCACACTGCATCAAATTGGTCTGCATGGCTGTTGTCCCAGAAGGAAGCCTCTTCTAAAGATGATGCACAAGAAAGCTGCAAACAGTTTGCTGAAGACAAGCAGACTAAGGACATGGATTACTGGAATCGTGATGTCTGATGAGACCAAGATAAACCTGTTTGGTTCAGATGGTGTCAAGCGTGTGTGGCGGCAACTAGGTGAGGAGTACAAAAACAAGTGTGTCTTGCCTACAGTGCCTTCATGCCCAAGAGGGTTAAGGCAGTGCTGGAAAATAATGGTGGCACACAAAATATTGACACTTTGGGCCCAATTTGGACATTTTCACTTAGGGGTGTGCGCACTTTTGTTGCCAGCGTTTTAGACATTAATGGCTGTGTGTTGAGTTATTTTGAGGGGACAACAAATGTACACTGTTATACAAGCTGTACACTCACTACTTTACATTGTAGCAAAGTGTCATCTCTTCAGTGTTGTTACATGAAAAGATATAATAAAATATTTACAAAAATGTGCGGGGTGTACTTACGTTTGTGAGATACTGTACATCCGCTTCTCTATAAAGGAGAATAGATGGTCCAATCATGTCTGCCTGAAAAACGGACAGGCGGACTCCTTCGGAACATCTGTGTGAAAGGGGCCTTAAAGCAGTAATAAAGCACAGCAGTTTAAAAAAAAAACACCTGTAAGGCAATGGCATAATGTGCTAGTATGCATGGCATAATGTGCTAGTATGCATTGCATACTAGTACACTATGATCTATGATAAACTTACCTTAGAACGAAGACCTCCAGCGCTGCGCTGTCACCACTGACAGAGCTTCCACCCCGCCCTCCCCGGTCTCTCTTCTGGGTTTGCGGCCTTTGGCTGTGATGACGTCACTCCCGCACATGCGCATAGGAGCCCTCTGGCACAAAGTTTTGTAGGTCCGGTACGGTATGCCGGACCTTCAGAGCACATGCACCACTGGTGATGTCACAGGCTGCATCCAGGGTGAATATCTCCCAAACAGTGCAGGTTTAGGAGATATTCATTTTACCTACAGGTAAGCCTTATTATAGACTTTATTACAGGCTTACCTATAGGTAAAAATCACAAAGCTGGCTTTACTTCCACTTTAAAGGTAAACCTTGTACAACGTGTACAACACAGTATCATACTACACATCAATCAGAACACTTTTGGGGCTTTAAGGTAGAACTAATGGCAAAAAAGGAGCGTTCTAACCCCTGTCAGCTTCCTTAAAAACTTTTTTTGCTGTTTGTAGAGGAGGGGGGGTGTTGGGACAATCAGGGGTCGGAAAAGTGCACCTTCGCCTATGTAGGCAAAAATCCTTGCACCAGCTCTATATGTGTCACAAACACTACACGAGCTTTAGTCTGAAATGCCTGGTGGCACTGTAACAAAGTCCCGCCTCCTAGACGGCTCCTGTGAGATAGACAGAACACTGATCCAGTGCAGTGAAATTGAATCAGTGTGACGTGTATCATAGGAGCCATGAGCTGGTCTAGGAGCCAGGACTTTGTTACAGTGGCTGCCCGGGAGATTCAAATCCAAGCTCCGTGACAGCAGGAGATTGTCGCCGGCGTCGCTTTGTGTGATCAAGGGACACTGGCAGGCTGCATTTGGTGGGCACTGGTAGGCTGCATTTGATGGGCACTGGTAAACTGCAATTGGTGGACATTGGCAGGCTGCATTTGGTGGGCACTGATGAGGCTGCATTTGATGGGCACTGATGAGGCTATATTTGATGCATTGATCTCTTGTATCATTTCCACAGTCTCTGGCCATCTCTTGTATCATATCTGCATTCTCTGACCATCTCCTGTATCATGTCTGCAGTCTCTGACCATCTCCTGTAGTATGTCTGCAGTCTCTGACCATCTCTTGTAGTATGTCTGCAGTCTCTGACCATCTCTTGTAGTATGTCTGCAGTCTCTGACCATCTCTTGTATCATGTCTGCAGTCTCTGACCATCTCTTGTAGTATGTCTGCAGTCTCTGACCATCTCTTGTATCGTGTCTGCAGTCTCTGACCATCTCCTGTACTATGTCTGCAGTGTCTGACCGTCTCCTGTAGTATGTCTGAAGTCTCTGACTATCTCTTGTAGTATGTCTGCAGTCTCTGACCATCTCTTGTAGTATGTCTGCAGTCTCTGACCATCTCTTGTATCATGTCTGCAGTCTCTGACCATCTCTTGTAGTATGTCTGCAGTCTCTGACCATCTCTTGTATCGTGTCTGCAGTCTCTGACCATCTCCTGTACTATGTCTGCAGTGTCTGACCGTCTCCTGTAGTATGTCTGAAGTCTCTGACTATCTCTTGTAGTATGTCTGCAGTCTCTGACCATCTCTTGTAGTATGTCTACAGTCTCTGACCGTCTCTTATATCGTGTCTGCAGTCTCTGACCATCTCCTGTACCATGTCTGCAGTCTCTGAGCATCTCCTGTACTATGTCTGCAGTCTCTGACCATCTCTTGTACTATGTCTGCAGTCTCTGACCATCTCCTGTATCATGTCTGCAGTCTCTGAGCATCTCCTGTACTACGTCTGCAGTCTCTGACCATCTCTTGTACTATGTCTGCAGTCTCTGACCATCTCCTGTATCATGTCTGCAGTATGTCTGGGGGCTCTTTCTAACAGACTCTCTAACAGAAGCCCTCTCTGTGTCCATCAGAGATGCCCCTTCAGGTCCCATTAGAGTACTCTGCGTCTCTTCCTGTATTTTGTTTATCATTAAGAGATCATGGGAGGATCCCAGGGTAATGCAGACTCCTTAGGGGAGCATCTCTGTGGGTTGTTGCCATAGAAACGTATGTAAAGGGGAGGATTTAGTAAGATGACCATGCCCATGTGGGGGCGCCAGAAATATTTTTGTGCCCAGACGTCCGTGACCCTACGATCGGCCCTGGCTGTGGCCATTCACAGTTTCACAATAGTATACAATGAATGAATGGATGCCATGCACAAAAAAACGATTGCTTATAACAGTGATCCCATCTTGGGCATGGAGTTCACCAGAGCTTCACAGATTGCACTGGAGTCCTCTTCCACTCCTCTATGACGACATCACGGAGCTGGGGGATGTCAGAAACCTTGCGCTCCTCCACCTTCCATTTGAGGATGCCCCACAGATGCTCAATAGGGTTTAGGAGACATGCTTGGCCAGGCCATCACCTTTACCCTCAGCTTCTTTAGCAAGGCAGTGGTCGTCTTGGAGGTGTGTTTGGGGTCGTTATGTTGGAATAATGCTTTGCTTCAGTATGTCACAGTACATGTTGGCATTCATGGTTCCCTCAATGAATTGTAGCTCCCCAGTGTCGGCAGCACTTATGCAGCCCCAGACCATGACACTTCCACCACCATGCTCACCTGGTTGTTGCCACACACGCTTGGCACCAACTGAACCAAATACATTTATCTTGGTCTCATCAGACCACAGGACATGGTTCCAGTAATCCATGTTCTTAGTCTCCTTGTCTTCAGCAAACTTATAGCCTAGGCCATCTTTATGTAGAGCAACAATTCTTTTTTCGGATCTTCAGAGAGTTCTTTGCCATGAGGTGCCATTTTGAATGTCCAGTGATCAGTATGAGACAGTGAGAGTGATAACACCAAATTTAAGACACCTGCTCCCCATTCACACTTGAGGCCTTGTAACACTGATGAGTCACATGACACCGGGGAGGGAAAATGGCTAATTGGGCCCAATTTGGACATTTTCACTTAGGGGTGTACTCACCTTTGTTGCCATTGGTTTAGACATTAATGGCTGTGTGTTGAGTTATTTTCTTTAATCGTACATCACGGGACACAGAGTCATAGTAATTACTATGTGGGTTATAGTCCACCTTCAGGTGCTGGACACTGGCACACCCTAAACAGGAAGTTGCCTCCCCATATAACCCCTTCCATACTGGGAGTACCTCAGTTTTTTCGCCAGTGTCTAAGGTGTTGGTCACGAGTGAAGATGTGCTGTGCTGAGCTCCACTGGAGCAATCCTTGCTGGGGCTAGCTATGCAGCCGGATCCATTCAAAGTGTCTTTTTTGGGCCAAATTGAACGGTACCCAAGCCTCGTGTCCGAAGAAACGAGGTCTTTGCTTGTAAACGCATCTCTTTTTAGAGAGCTGGACCCCAGGATCCAGTTTTTTTGGTATTTTAAGCCATAAAGTTTTACTGGCGGGGTGCTATTACAGGTCCAGGATTGTGGGTTCCCTTAGTGTCCCCAGTTCCTGAAGGTTTGTTAACGGAACCCACCGTGAAGGGTGAAGATTGGGTCTGTTGGTTTTACCACAGAAAACCCTGAGGCAGTAAAGGTAAGTGGAGTTTTTCTAAGGAATTTTTAAATTTTCTTATGAAATGTCTCCTATAGAAAAGTAAATGTTGTCATGCCTAAGTGTCACCACTGGGGGCTGTATGGAGCACGTACCTTCTCATGCTTTCCTCAGAGATCATGCTGTGTCACAGAAGCAGCAAGCTTTTTTCCTCCGGCTAACAGGCAGACCTCTGGAAAGTTTGGGGGGCTTTGCTTTCACCCGGCACCCCCCCACCCTGGCTGAACTCTCCCCCTCCTCACGAGGCTGAGCATTGAGGGAGAGCAAAAAAAAAAACAATTGGCGATGCTGTTTCCCTTCTCCGCCCCTACACGGCGGCCGCTTTCAGGTCTCCTCCATGCCATCTCTCCCTCACATACAAGCCGATCCCATCGGATCAGAGGCTTGCGCTTGTGAGGGAAAACCCTTTTTTTTGAAAGAGGAAGGAGGGGCGGCGTGATACAACGGAGGGGGCGGAGCTTAACGCTGCGTTGGCTTCCTCCAGTGCGGGAGTGTGTTTTAAAAAACAAAAAACTCTATTTGCGCTGGATGCAACAATTGTCAGTGGGACACAAGAGCAAAGAGGGGCATGAAAGATGTTTGGTGACACAGGCATTTCCTATTTGATACATTTACTATTTGCATCAGGCTGAGCATTAATAGCAGCGGCAGTGGCTGACTATTGCTTAAGCAGTGGATGCGATTTCTTCTGGTAGTACCTCTGCTTTGTGCATCGGGCTAAGGTCAGAAGGGGGGGGTGAAACTCCCCCAAAAAAGAGCTAAAAGGGTCTCCCTCAAGCTCTGAAAAGCCTACTCATCTCTACAAATGGCATCCTCCCCTGAGAGGGTGTGGCTGGTCACAGTGAGCATCGGGGCCATTAAATGTTTGCAATTGTTTTCAACACTGCAGCCCCTGTTTATGTTATTAAAAACATCTTTTTTCCTCAGGGATAGGATTGAAAAAATAAAAAAGGTTAGCGGCTTTAATTGCATCCCAGTGTGGGACAAGAGGCGACAGGTTCTCTTCCATTACCCAGGACCCTCAAACTGAGGAACTAGGGGCAGGAGAAGATGAATTCCCTCAGGGGACCGTGGTGAGGCTGATGACTCCTCTTCTGAGGTGTCAAATGCAGGAGGATCAGCGTTTTACAATCTGTAAGATTGATGGTGCAATTTCTTGCTGAATGGTCCGCTCCACATTTATGTACCCTCAACTGAGTGTTTAGGTTCGCTAAAGCCTCCTAAAGCTGTGCATGCCTTTTCCTGTCCATTCATTGCTGGAAAAGTTTTTTTGTATCTGAGAGGATCACCCAGATAAGCATTATTTTCCCTCCTAAAAAGTTTTCACACTTTATCCTAGGGTGGAAAAAATTCACTAAGCAGGATATACCAGCAAATAACGCTGCTATATCCTCTATGAATAAGAGTTTGACTTGTCCGGCAGATAATGCTCAAATGCTTAGGGATCCAACGAAAAAAGTTGAAATTCCTATTAAAAAAAAACAAACACTTTTTTCTCTGGCAGATTGAGTGTCTCAGCCTGCGCTGACAGTAATTGGTTAATCATTGAGAGACCAGTTCAAACAGGTGTTCAAGGTTATTATGCTCAGCAGGCCCAGGATCTGGCAGCTTTATGTTTGCAATAGTCGCTATGAGAGATTTTATCCTTCAGGCCTTGCACCCTTTGCTAAGCGCCATGCAAGAAGCTCCTGGCTAGTCTTTCTTTTTGCAGTGAAACAGCTATTTGGGGATGTTTTGGATAATACATCCAAAGAAATTCTAGCGGAAAAAGTACCCCTTTTACCATTTAAGAAAAGGAGTAAATGTATTTTCGTTTTAAAGCTCCTTCTCCTGTGCCAGGGGCATCAGCCTCCAGGCAGTCACGACGGCTTCCTCCGTCAGGTTCAAAAGGTAATCCTCAGAGTTAACCCCAGGGACAAAAGAGGTCTTGGGGAGGAAACCTACAAGATACTGAAGCCTCCTTATGAGGAGGCGCCTCTACTCACTCGAATAGGGGGAATTCTTCTGCAGTTCTCAAGGATCTGGCAAGGTACAAACTGGAGTTCTAAGAGTTCCCTTCTCCTTGTTTTCTCAGATCAAACATTCCTAAGAATTCATAGAAAAAGAAGTATTTCTCGCAAGCATTGGACCATCTTTTGGCAAAAAGTGATCATGGTGGTCCCCATGTAAGAGCAGAGGTTGGGGTTTGGTTCAAACCTCTTTTTCACGGTACCAAATCCGAATGGACATTCTGGATCTCAAAAATCTAAATTCAATTACTGAATATAACCACTCTTTTTTCGCATGGAGTCAATCCAATCAGTTATCTCCATCCTACAAGGAGGAGAATTTCTGGCGTCAATCGACATCAAAGATGCATAGCCCCATATGCCTATTTCCTCGCTCACTAGTAATATCTACTTTTCAAGGTGGAAAATCTTCATTTTCAGTGTGTAGCTCTGCTTTTCGGTCTAGCTACTGCATCTTGAGTGTTTACAAAGGTTCTGGCCCCTATTCTAGCCAGATTAAGGGCCCAAGTTATAACGATTATGGTTTACCTAGACTATCTGTTCTTCATAGACCTTAGGCCAAAGTATGGTCACCACATTCAACTACCTGGAATATCTAGGTCAGATTCTCAACCTAGAAGAAATCTTCTTTAAAACCATGAAGAAGGCTAAAATACTTGGGTCTGATCATAGATACACACAGAAAAGGGTATTCTTGCCCCAGGTAAAGATCAGCGCCATAAAGGAACTGATTCAGGTGGTCGAAGCAAGATGATTCTTCTATTCAGCTTTGCATGAGGTTGTTGGGAAAGATGGTGGCTTCATTCGAGGCCGTTCCTTATGCTTAGTTTCATTCGAGACTGCTGCAAAACAGTATCCTGTCGGCTTGGAACAAAGGGTTCAAGCTCTAGATTCCCAATATGTCTGATTCCAAAGCCTATGGCCGTATCACCCTGAAAGCGCCCAATCTTGTTGGATTTTGGAGGCTAAGCAGGGTCAGGCCTGGTTAGTGCCTGGATGGGAGACCGCCTGGAAATACCAGGTGCTGTAGGCTGGGTGCACCGGAGCCTCAATTTATGGTTGATAAGCAAAAATCTGCTGGGGAAAATCCTTCCTTCGGTTACCTGGGAAATGGTAACAACATATGCCAACCTTTTTTTTTGGGTTGGGGAGCAGTACTGGAAGAGGCAACTGTCCAAGAGAAGTGGCCCTGATCAGAAAGGATCTTGCCCAATAACATTCTAGAAATTCAGGCAGAGCACTTGGTCCTGAGGGCCTGAATGTTTAGTTTACAGAATTGTCCTACCAGGATTCCACCCGAGAATGCCACAGCAATGGCCTATATTAATCTCCAAGGGGGCAGAAGAAGTTGTGCGGCCCAGAGAAAGGTGAATCATATCCTATCTTGGGCAGAAAATAATGTACTTTTCCTATCGGCAGTCTTCATTCTAGGAATAAAAAATTGGTAGGCGCACTAATTGAGTCGCCAGCAGTTGTTCCCAGGAGAATGGTTCCTTCACCCCGATATCTTCCTGTCAATATGTCAAGGTGGGGGATCCCAGACGTAGATCTGTTTGCGTCCAGGTTAAAAAAAAAAAATCGTCAACTTTGTGTCAAGAACAAAGGATGCCTTGCTATTCCCGTGGAATCGGTTCTCACTGATTTATGCATTCCCTCCTATTCTGCCTGCGTCCACAACTTCTTCGCAGGATCAAGCAGGTAGGGAAGTTGGTGATTCTTGTGGCCCCCAGCAGGGCCCAGAAAATCTTGGTATACAGGAATCGTAAAGATGGCAGTAGGGGACCCATGGACCCTACCGCCACGGCCAGACCTTCTTTTGCAAGGTCCGGTGTTCCATCCTACTTTACAAACGCAAAATTTAACGGTTTGGCTGTTGAGACCCACACTCTGAAGAAGCATGGGCTGTCAGGTTCAGTGGTGTCTACCTTGGTTAATGCAAAGGAGCCGGCCTCCGTAATGATATATTATGGAGTCTGGGAAGCATACAGTCAGGTCCATAAATATTGGGACATCAACACAATTCTAATCTTTTTGGCTCTATACACCACCACAATGGATTTGAAATGAAACAAACAAGATGTGCTTTAACTGCAGACTTTCAGCTTTAATTTGAGGTTATTTACATCCAAATCAGGTGAAGGGTGTAGGGATTACAACAGTTTGCATATGTGCCTCCCACTTTTTAAGGGACCAAAAATAATGGGACAGATTAACAATCATTCATCACAGTTTCACTTTTTAATACTTGGTTGCAAATCCTTTTCAGTCAATTACAGCCTGAAGTCTGGAACGCATAGACATCACCAGACACTGGGTTTCATCCCTGGTGATGCTCTGCCAGGCCTCTACTGCAACTGTCTTCAGTTCCTGCTTGTTCTTGGGGCATTTTCCCTTCAGTTTTGTCATCAGCAAGTGAAATGCATGCTCAATCGGATTCAGGTCAGGTGATTGACTTGGCCATTGCATAACATTCCACTTCTTTCCCTTAAAAAACTCTTTGGTTGCTTTCGCAGTATGCTTCAGGTCATTGTCCATCTGCACAGTGAAGCGCCGTCCAATGAGTTCTGAAGCATTTTGCTGAATATGAGCAGATAATATTGCCCGAAACACTTCAGAATTCATCCTGCTGCTTTTGTCAGCAGTCACATCATCAATAAATACAAGAGAACCAGTTCCATTGGCAGCCATACATGCCCACGCCATGACACTACCATCACCATGCTTCACTGATGAGGTGGTATGCTTTGGATCATGAGCAGTTCCTTTCCTTTTCCATACTCTTCTCTTCCCATCACTCTGGTACAAGTCTTGGTCTCATCTGTCCATAGGATGTTGTTCCAGAACTGTGAAGGCTTTTTTAGATGTTGTTTGGCAAACTCTAATCTGGCCTTCCTGTTTTTGAGGCTCACCATTGGTTTACATCTTGTGGTGAATCCTCTGTCTTCTCTTGATTGTTGACTTTGACACACATACACCTACCTCCTGGAGAGTGTTCTTGATCTGGCCAACTGTTGTGAAGGGTGTTTTCTTCACCAGGGAAAGAATTCTTCGGTCATCCACCACAGTTGTTTTCTGTGGTCTTCCGGGTCTTTTTGTGTTGCTGAGCTCACTGATGCGTTCTTTCTTTTTAAGGATGTTCCAAACTGTTGATTTGGCCACACCTAATGTTTCTGCTATCTCTCTGGTGGGTTTGTTTTGTTTTTTCAGCCTAATGATATCTTGCTTTACTGATAGTGACAGCTCTTTGGATCTCATATTGAGAGTTGACAGCAACAGATTCCAAATGCAAATAGCACACTTGAAATTAACTCTGGACCTTTTATCTGCTCCTTGTAAATGGGATAATGAGGGAATAACACACACCTGGCCATGGAATAGCTGAGAAGCCAATTGTCTCATTACTTTTGGTCCCTTAAAAAGTGGGAGGCACATATACAAACTGTTGTAATTCCTACACCGTTCACCTGATTTGGATGTAAATACCCTCAAAATTAAAGCTGAAAGTCTGCAGTTAAAGCACATCTTGTTCGTTTCATTTCAAATCCATTGTGGTGGTGTATAGAGCCAAAAAGATTAGAATTGTGTCGATGTCCCAATATTTATGGACCTGACTGTATGTCTCCTGGTGTGAAACCAGGGGTTGCACCCCAGGAAATAGGTCAAAGGTAGAATCCTTGACTTTCTGCAGATGGGGTGAGAAATAAAGCTGGCCTTGAGTGCTTTCTAAGGACAGGTCTCGGCCTTATCGGTATTATTTCAACGACCACTTGCTTCGCATTCTTTGGTTCGTAACTTTATTCAGGGGGCAACATGGCTTAATCTCCGGTTAGGTCACCCCTGAACCCTTGGGACTTGAATTTAGTTTTGTCAGCATTACAAAACAGCCTTTTTTTTGGGGCCGATACAACATATTCCCTTGGTCCTTTTTGACAAGGAAGCTATTTTTTCTGGTAACCATATCTGCTGCAAGAAGGGTATCAGAATTGGCTGCTCTTTCTTGTAAAGATCCTTATTATTATTGTTCACAAGGATAAGGTAGTATGGCGTCCTCATCCTAACTTTTTACCGAAGGTAGTATCAGGTTTTTATCTAAACCAAGATATTGTTCTACCTTCATTTTTTTCCAGAACCCTGTTCTATGGAAGAAAAATCACTACATTCTCTTGATGTGGTGAGAGTAGTCAAAGTCTAGTTAAAGGCGACTGCTCAGATTCGGAAAACGAATGTTTTGCTCGTGTTGCCTGAAGGTCCTAAAAGAGGACAGGCAGCATCTAAATCTACTATTTCTAAATGGATTCGACAAGTATTTGTTCAAGCTTATGGTTTAAAGAGGTAGTTTCTACCCTCTCAAATCAAAGCGCACTCCTCTAGGGCTGTTAGTGCTTCATGCACAGTGCATCGCCAAGCCTCCATGGCTCAAATCTGCAAGGCCGCAACTTGGTCTTTAACCACTTGCTTACTGGGCACTTAAACCCCCCTCCTGCCCAGACCAATTTTCAGCTTTCAGTGCTCTCACACTTTGAATGACAATTACTCAGTCATGCAACACTGTACCCAAATGATTTTTTTGTCCTTTTTTTCATACAAATAGAGCTTTCATTTGGTGGTATTTGATCACCTCTGGGTTTTTTAATTTTTGCGCTATAAATGAAAAAAGACCGAAAATTTTGAAAAAAAATGCTTTTTTCTTCGTTTCTGTGATAAAATTTTGCAAATTAGCAATTTTTCTTCATAAATGTTGGCCACAATTTATACTGCTACATATCTTTGGTAAAAATAACCCAAATTAGTGGATATTATGTGGTCTGTGGGAAATTTATAGAGTCTACAAGCTATGGTGCAAATCATAAAAAAATGATCACATCTGATGTACTGAGGCCCATCTCATTTCTTGAGACCCTAACAAGCCAGGAAAGTACAAATGCCCCCCAAATTACCCCTTTTTGGAAAGCAGACATTCCAGGGTATTTAGTAAGAGGCATGGTGAGTTATTTGAAGTTGTCATTTTTTCCCACAATTCTTTGCAAATTAAGGTTTTTTTTTATTTTTTATATTTTTTTCAGAAAATTGTCATTGTAATAGCTTATTTCTCTCACATGGAATGTGCATACCACAAATGACACCCCAAAATACATTCGGCTACTCCTCCTGAGTATTACAATACCACACGTGTGGGAGTTTTTCACTAACTGGCCATATACAGAGGCCCAACATGCAGGGAGCATCATCAGGTGTTCAAGGAGCATAAATTACCCATCTAACTTGTTGACTACCTATTACACTTTTGAAGGCCATAGAGCACCAGGATAATGGAAACGCCCACAAAATGACCCCATTTTGGAAAGCTAACACCCCAATGTATAATCTATGAGGCATAATGAGTCTTTTGAACGGTTCATTTTTTTCCAGAAGTTTTTGGAAAATGTGGAAAAAAATAAAAACGCATTTTTTTTTTTACACAAAGTTGTCCGTTTATAAGATATTTCCAACACATAGCATTTACATAGCAAAAATAACACCCGAAATACATTCTGCTACTCCTCCTCCTGAGTAAAATGATACCACATGTCTGAGACTTTTACACAGCTTGATCACATACAGAGGCCTAACACTGAAGTAGCACCTTCAGGTGTTCTAGGAGCATAAATTACACATCTCATTTCTCACCCACCTATTACACCTTTGAAGGTCCTGGAGCACCAGGACAATGGAAACGCCCACAAAATGACCCCATTTTGGAAAGCTAACACCCCAACATATAATCTATGAGGCATAATGAGTCTTTTGAACGGTTCATTTTTTTCCAGAAGTTTTTGGAAAATGTGGAAAAAAATGAAAATGCATTTTTTTTTTTACACAAAGTTGTCGGTTTATAAGATATTTCCAACACATAGCATTTACATAGCAAAAATAACACCCTGAAATACATTCTGCTGCTCCTCCTGATTAAAACGATACCACATGTGTGATACTTTTACACAGCCTGACCACATACAGAGATCCAACATGCAAGGAACACCATCAGGTGTTCCAGGGACACATAGCATGCACATACCAAGAATTACACCCCAAAATACATTATGCTGAGCAAAGAGAAACAAAAGATTACCTGTGGCTTTAGTAGTAGAGTTGTCCACAGGAGGATAGCACTGGTCCAGGCAGCAGGCAGGGACTTGGTCAACAACAGCGAACACAATTTTTCAGGCAGCAGGCAGAAATACTGTCCATAGTCAGTACAGGCAGCAGGCAGGGATACTGTCCATAGGTCAGTGCAGTGCAGGCTCAGTGCAGGCAGAGATTGTCAGCAGTGCCAAAATATTGGTCTTGGTAGTAGGCAGGAACATGGTCCATGTGCTGTGGTCAGTGCGACAAACAGAGGCATGACCGCAGTAAGTCCTACAGGCAGCAGGCAGAAGTAGGGCCTCGTTCAGGACAGAATGGGGACGGGGTAGAGGCTTCTCCCACCCAAATCTCTTTGAAGCCTCCGAGTCTCCAGACCCTAATCTAGGAATGAGAAAACAAAGAAAATTGTTTTCTTCATCCAGAAAAACTATTCTGGAGCCCCTCACATGTGTGAGACCCCTGTGTTGAATCCCACTAGTCCAGTTGCAGGGTACAAGATCAGTCCAAGAGGCAGGCAAGAGGCATGGTCAAACAGTCCAAAGTCAGTTCCAGATCAGGCAGAGGTATGTACAGATTCGTTAGGCAGAAGCATGGTCGAATAACAGTCCAGGGTCAGTTCCATATCAGGCAGAGGTATGTACAGAATCGTTAGGCAGAAGTATGGTCGAATAACAGTCCAGGGACAGTTCCAGATCAGGCAGCGGTATGTACAAAATCAGCAGGCAGAAGCGTGGTCGAATAACAAGCCAGGGTCAGTTACAGAGCAGGCAGTGGCATAAGGGGTGTGAAGGCAGGAACTGAGGATTACGTTTACCATACTTCACTAATAATTTAGTGAAGTATGGTAACGGTGGAAACATTCACCTATGCAGAGGCCTGGTTGGGAAGGACATTGTGCACAATAATAAGATGTGTCTCTTCTGACTCCTGCTCTGGTACACACCTTACATCTTTTTTGACGTCTTTGGCCTGTTGGTTTGGGAGGGAGTTTATCTGGAAAGTGGCGTTTGGAGAGTCGACTAACAAAATCTGATCGGATGTTTTCTGGTGGCCCACGGGGAATATAAGGGCAGTGTAAATTTCCTCCTAGTAGCCAAGGAAGGGTTGGGGGTTTTGGGTGGAGTTGCGGTAAATGATATAGGAATGGCCAATTGAAAAAAATAAATTGCTACTTTTTTGTACCAATGGTGTGTCCGTCTTGTGGCAAGGTATGGTTCCAACATTTGATCGCTGAAGTCGACTCCCCCCATAAACGAATTGTATTCATGGATGCATGTGGGTTTCTGGATAGGTGTTATTGTGGATGGAAGACAACATGTACACATCCCTTCTGTCCCTCCACTTCACTGCCAGAATCTCTTTGTTACGCAGACTTGCTCCTTTTCTCAACTTCTTATTAACAAGACTTTGAGGAAAGCCCTTCCGATTCTTTTTTACGGTGCCACATGCTGGTGTCTTCTTCCGATGAAGGTTGTGGAACAGGGGCAGAGAAGTGTAGAAGTTGTCTACATACAGGTGGTATACTTTGTTGAGTAGGGGGTATATGAGGTCCCAAATAACTTTCCCGCTGGATCCCAAGTAGTCCGGGCAATTAGGGGCCTGCAGCTGGGTGTCCTTCCCTTCGTACACTATGAAGGAATATGTGTACCCTGTGGCTCGGTCACATAGTTTGTACACCTTCACCCCATAGCGGGCCCTTTTGCTGGGGATAAATTGCTTAATTTTAAGCCTGCCGCTAAATTTAACAAGGGACTCATCCACACATATGTATTGGTCCGGAGTGAACAGCTGGGGGAATACTTCAGAAAAATAATTTAATATTGGCCGAATTTTGTAAAGCCTGTCATAATTTGGATCATTTCGGGGAGGGCACTGGGTATTGTCGCTGAAATGTAGGAACCTCATTATCATCAGATACCTGGTTCTGGGCATTACCGCGGAGAAGAGCGGCATGTGGTGGAGGGGGTGGGTTGACCAATAGGAACGGAATTCTTTTTTCTGGTGAGCCCCATATTAAATGCGAGGCCCAAAAAAAACTTGAACTTCTCCACTGTCAGGTCTCTCCACTCATAGGGACGGGCATAATATGATGTGGGATTTTGCAAAATAAATTGCTGTGCATACAGGTTGCACTGGGTAACAATTGATGCCAACATGTCCTCCGTAAAAATTAAATTAAAAAAATTAATTGGGGTAAAGTTCTCTGTATCCACCTGGATTCCTGGCTGGGCAGTGAAAGGGTGAACACTAGCTTCTGAATTAGGAGGAAGCCACAAGGGGTTCTGGAGGGCATAGGGAAGGCTGGCATGGGACCTAACCCTTTGGGGCTGAGGTGACACCCCACTGGTACTTGGCCTTTCTTGCCGAGGTGCTGCAGTGCTGGTGGATGACACTGCGGTGCTGGTGGATGCCACTGTGGTGCTAGTGGATGCCACTGCAGTGCTGGTGGATGCCACTGCCTCCTCACCAGAACACCTTCGTTTGGCGGGCAGAGTTTCTTCCTCCTCTGAGTCTGTTAGTGTTCCACTGCTGAGGACTGGCTCGTAATTTACGTCAGAATCCGAATTGGAAAGGGAATCCGAAAAAGAGCTCCCCGTTGCTCTCGTCGGCCGTGGAAAGAATTTGGTATGCCTCTTCAGCGGAAAAGCTTTTTTTGGACATGACTGCTGGTGGTTATGAGCTTGCACAGGTGTGTGCTAAGCCTGCACTGATGAGGTGGCACTGATTGATGGCACAGATGTGCACTGATGAGGCGGCACAGATGGGCACTGATCGCACAGATGGGCACTGATGAGGCTACACAAATGGGCACTGATGAGGCAGCACAGATGGGCACTGAGGCAGCACAGATGGGCACTGAGGAAGCAGCACAGATGTGCACTGATTGATTGCACAGATTTACACTAATGAGGCGGCACAGGTGGGCACAGATATACACTGATGTGGCACTGGTGAGGTGGCACTGATGAGGCGGCACAGATGGGCACTGATAAGGCAGTACAGATGGGCACTGATAAGGCGGCACAGATGGGCACTGATGAGGCGGCACAGATGTGCACTGATTGCACAGATGTGCACTGAGGCGGCGCAGATGGGCACTGATTGGTACAGATGGGCACTGATGAGATGGCACAGATGGGCACTGATGAGGTGGCACAGATGGGCACTGATGAGTTGGCACAGATGCGCACTGATTGCCCAGATGCGCACTGATTGCAGATGGGCACTGATGGGCACAGACGGGCACAGACAGGCACTGATGGGCACAGACGGGCACTGATGGCGCAGATGATGCACTGATGGCACAAGTGGGCACTGATGCGCACAGGTGGGCACAGATGGCACTAGATAGATGTCACTGTGGGCACTGTTGGGCACTTTTTGGGCACACTTCACTTTAATACTGTCACAAATTTACTCACAGAAGCTCTCTCTCCTCACACGCTGTCTCTGTGTGAGGAGAGAGAGCCAGGAATGAGAGATGATCTCAATTGTTTACATTTCAGATCATCTCTCATTGGAGGTGGTGATCGCGCTGTAAACGGCCGCTGTGATTGGCCGTTTACAGCGATCTGTGATTGGCTGTGTCCAAGGGACATGGCCAACACAGATTTTCCCCAAGGCGCGCTCATGAGAGCATGCTGGGAACGAGGAATAGACGTCGTCCCGGTAATTTAGATCCGTGCTGTTGCCGTCATTTGGCAATGGCCCGGATCTGAAGTGGTTAATCCATACATTTACCAAATTCTATCAGGTAGATGTAAAAAGACATGAGGATGTCGCCTTTGGGTGCAGTGTGCTGCAGGCAGCAGTATAAGTCCTCTGATCTCATGGTGCCCTACTTTTGTGTCTCCCTCCCCTCAGTTGGCATTGCTCTGGGACATCCCACATAGTAATTACTATGGCTCTGTTGCCCAGTGATGTACGATTAAAGAATATAGGATTTTTATAACAACTTACCTGTAAAATCCCTTTACTTTTGAAGTACATCACGGGACACAGAGGTCCCTCCCCTCTTTCTAGTATACACGTGTATTGCTTTGCTACAAAACTGAGATACTCCAGTTATGGGAGGGGTTATATAGGGAGGCAACTTCCTGTATAGGGTGTGCCAGTGTTCAGCACCTGAAGGTGGGCTACAACCCACATAGTAATTACTATGACTCTGTGTCCCGTGATGTACTTCAAAAGAAAAAGATTTTACAGGTAAGCTGTTATAAAAATCCTATTTTGAGGGGAGAGCAAATTTACACTGTTATACAATACAAGCTGTACACTCACTACTTTACATTGTAGCAAAGTGTCATTTCTTCAGTGTTGTCACATGAAAAGATATAATAAAATATTTACAAAAATGTGAGGGGTGTACTCACTTTTGTTAGCTACTGTTCATATATATATATATATATATATATATATGAACAGTAGCTAACAAAAGTGAGTACACCCCTCACATTTTTGACCATATATTTATGGTCATGTCCCTAAGACTGAGACAGATGTTGATCACATAAACACGCGACAAGACTTACATCATAAATAGACCTGAGGTGTGGCTTTTGGTCACCGATGCGACTAGGTTCGGTGTGTGATGCATGTTTCCGCTGACACGATCCGAATCGGTCAGAACAATGATATGAATAACGAATCGTAGGGTATGGTATGGTGTGTGATGCATGTTGCCGCTGACATGATCCGAATCGGTCAGAACAATGATATGAATAACGAATCGTAGGGTATGGTACGAATACTACGAATCGGTGCGTGGGATGCGAGTGATGCGATTTGTTGTACTGCTGGTGCGACTAGGTTCAGTTAGGAGTGTGATGCATGTAGCTGCTGACACGATCCAAATCAGTCAGAACAATTATATAAATAACGATTCATAGGATATGGTACAAACCGCTACGAATCCGTGGGTAAGAATGCGAGTGATGCGAACTGCTGTGCCGCCGATGCGACTAGGTTCGGTTTGGAATGTGATGCATGTAGCTGCTGACGTGATCCGAATTGGTTGGAAAATGATATGAATAATGAACCATAGGGTATGGTATCAACCGCTACAAATTGGTGTGTGGGATGCGACTGATGCGCAGTGTTGTGCCGCCAAGGCAACTAGGCTCGAATCTGAGTGATGCGTGTGGCACGAACGTGATAGATGACATAACAACGAATCGTTTGTAGGGTATGAGGGTGAGCGGTATGACTTTGTGCGAGATGTATCCAATGCGAACCGTAGTGCCGCTGTTGCACCTAGGTTCGGATCGGAGTGTAATAAACATAGTTGCTGAAGCAATCCGAATCGGTCAGAGCAATGATATGCATAACAAATTATAGGGTATGGTACGAACCGCTACGAATCAGTGCATGTGATGGGAGTGATGCGAACCGTTGTGCCGCCGGTGCGACTAGGTTCGGTTTGGAGTGTGATGCACGAAGCTGCTGACACAATTCAAATCAGTCAGAGCAATGATATGAATAACGAAATTGGAAAAATTCTGTGAGCCACAATGATCTTATGCCTTACTTGTGCTACCTCCAGCTGCATGCGCTAATCACGCTTCATATAACGTGCATAGGATAAATTTACAAGTTATGCGCTGCGCTTGGGTGACCCCAAAAACAAAATTAATAATAACCAACTCTATGCTTACTAGTGCGATAATATTAAATACAAATAATATGAATGTTGAATAAATAAACAAGGTGTGAAAAAACAAGTGCTTGTTACACCATAAATTAGTGCTTAATAGTGCTTGTTACACCATACATGGTGTCTTAATCAACATAAAAAGTGCTTGGTGCTCAATATAAAGTTTCCTGCTATTTTAAATGAAAAAATTAATAAATAATAAATAATGAAAAAAAGTTCTCTTTGGCACTCTAAATAGTGCGTGCAAATAATGTTCAACAGTGATAATAAAACAATGTGTGCAGGTGGTGTTCAGCTGTGACAACAATCCAACATCATGCCGAAGATATCCTGAGTGCTGCAAAACATGCTCCTGTGCTCCTTCGTGACCCCCTTAAGCTAATGTGCTCACCTCAGAGCGTGTGACTCAGCTTCTACCCTGAGTCCAAATACGCTTTGAAGCCACCCCTGGGCTCAGTCTCAGTGTCTGCTGCACTCCTCCAGCTGGAAACAATGTGGCTCCATACATATAAATGAAAAGGAAACTATATAGTGTAATATAGTCAAAATACTTTTATTAAAAGAAAATGCTCCCCACACCGGGGTACTCACATGGCACTGGTGCGTCAGTGCACCATACTATAACGGCTTTCTATGCAAAATCACTGGATGTTTGGTGTGGTATGCTGTGCTGGGACAGCGCTGGTGTAAAGTCCGTGTCAGTCTCTCCGTCCTGGCCCCTCCCCTACACGTCTTCGACACAGGGATCACGTGTCATCATCGGGGGGATATATCGTTTGTGGCATGGGATGACAAGCAAGGCTGAGGGGACATACAAATCTACTACACCTGTACTGAATGATGCCAGGACACGACCGACAACAACTCCGAGGCAGCTAAGAACGAAAGGGATGCAGAATAGGAAACATAACAAATTGTAACATTGCGTATGAACGAAAAGGTACAAACGAAACCTGCAACAGCTAGCGAGATGAAGCCGATGAAGAGCACGTACGTGGAAGCTGCAAGACATGTGTAATAGAACGAGCACAAGGTGAACTGGGAAGAGTCGGCTCAGCGACGTGTAGTATCGTGCACTGGAACCGTCAGAGAGCAAGGGCGAACAGCCAGCATAAATATCCACCGGGCTCCTCACATAAATTCAGGCCACCATACTGGCCTTCTAATATATATATTTATATTTGACTTCGTTAGACTAGGGGGAGAGTAAAGACATTTTTACTTACCTAATCCTCTATTGGGTGCAGGTAAGTAGCAGGTGCTCCCTCACGCTCCAGCTATGGACTGTCCCTCAGCATCATCACGTCCAGCATAAGGCTATAGACCCTGCATTGGTCTTGATGAAGTCAGGACCTTAGACTGCTGTAGCATGGGGGAGATGATTCTTTTGGGACCCTTCTAGCAGCATAGAGGATTGGATAGAAGTAGATCTCCTTTTTTATGTCACCTAGGTCTAAAAAAGCAAATAACCCTTGTAGTGCAGGTGCAGCCCACAGGTTCCCGGAGTTGGACTTTATATTGTTTCATAAGGTCCTTATAAACAAAACATTTTTAATCACTCTAGGTTCACTCTTCTGTAACCTCATTCATATTTCTCTCCATGCCTAGTTGAGTTAGAACCTGGTACCTTAATAAAGATTTCTTAAACTTTACAATCTGAACATTTTTTGATCTTCTAGATTTCCCTATTTCTAGCAAAAAAAACTGCAATGGCTCCTAGCCTTCCTTTACTCTACCGAGAAAAAAGGATTGTTATTTCTGTCTGTTTTGCTGTTGAGTCCCCCTCATTTCATATCTGATGAACAATGTCACTGGGACATTAACTAAAGGGAGATCTCTCTATCCCCAGATATCAGTACATAATGATAGGAGTTCCAAAGATAGTGGACATACACTTTAATGTTGATGTACTCTCATAACTTTCAAAACGTTATCAAGTACACCATGGACCTTCGTATGTAATTATGACATTCATGGTTCTGTTGCAGAATTCAAAGATGTCAAGAGATGCTAGATGTAACAGTTCAGAGCAAGTTCCATTTATGGAAGAATGGAAGGCACGAAGAGAGAGAATAAGGTTACGCTCCTCATCCTCCAGTTTTGGGAGTAAGTCCATAGACATCCAGATCCAGCAAGAAGGCGATCTGCAATCCAAGTCCTGGTCTTTACACTCTGCTCAAGATCATGAGAAAGATATGGGAGGAATAAAAGCAACTACATCGTCTTTCAAAATCCAGTCTCTAGTGACCGCAGAAGTTGAATCTCATGAGCCAGTCACTTCAAAAACCAAGGAGAAGACAGGGAGCCCTCAGAAGAAACATCGGACTCAGATAGAGAAAAGGAAGCTACGGGAGAAGAGGAGACCTACTGGAGTAGTAAATATGTTTCCATCTGAGGCAAGTGAAAACCTGTGCTTACAGCACAGTCAACCCTATGTCTTGTTTCTAAATATGTCCTCAATGTAGATAACTACACAGAATTGTATCCTTCTATTAGAGCTGTTCTAATCAAGCAGCTTTTTTTAAAACTAGTTCTTAAATTCAATAAAAATGGTAAGGTGTTAATAGAGTCTTGAAGTCCATCTCCAGGACACAACACAAGTTAAGACCTATCTCAACTATTCATTGTAGTTTCTGTTCCCCAGTGGATTTTTTTCCCACTACCTGTCCTGGCGAAAGCTAGTCAAAGTGAAAGGAAGTGATGAGAAAACTTTTCAGTGGGGATAGAGATAGCAAGAAAGACTTTTTTGGACAGAGCGGGAAAGAGTAAGAACTTCTTTTAAGATTTATTGCTGTCTGTGCCATCTAGTCCCAGTGACACTCATTCCAGTCATTTGATGTTTTGCTGTTATAGGAACAAAGTGTGAAGGAAAACCTTTCTAATGGAGTCAAAAATAGCACACAAAAAATGTGACATGTATTCCAAACCTTTTCCACTCTGTTCAAAATGTAAAAAGTTTTTACTAGAGTTGGGCTTTAAGTTGTAGCTAATCCTTTGGTAAATTAGAACATGATGTGTATTTTGGTCATTTGTACCTTACTGTAAATAGCAAACTGTGATACACGTTAGAGAAATGCACAATATTTTTTATGTGACTTTTCCACTATGTTTGCATTTAACAAATGTCCTAACCTAGATCTGGTGTATTTAAGGTGGGTGTTTCAAGTTTCACTCTTGATTAGTTAGGAAGTTATACATATATCTGCAAAATTTTCAAAACAACAAACTGCGTCTAATGCCGTGTACACACGACCGGACTTTCCGGCAAACTAGGTCCGACGGTCTTCCTTAGAGGCGGCTCTCTAATTAGGCAAATTAGGCGGTCGCCTAAGGCCTCGCACTCACAGGGGCCTCGCGGCCGCCTAATTTGCCTGTTCTCAATCACTGAAGTTGACGCCGGCGGCTCCGCCTACCCCCACTGGGACTCTGTGGCTTAGGAGCTGACGGACAAATCAGATACTGCCCGCAGCCTGAGGAATAGCGGCCTTATCACGGAGCGTCCCAGTCCGTGGGGCCTCATGTGTAAGTTTTGCCTAAGGCCTCACAAAGCCTAGAGCCGCCTCTGGTCTTCCTGACGGACTTTCGGCGGAATTCTGACGGACTTTCAAAACTAACGGACTTGCCCACAAATGAACAGACTAAGTCCGTTCGTTTTGAACGTGATGATGTAAACAGGACTAAACAAGGAAGTTCAATAGCCAGTAGCCAATAGCTTCCCTTGTGTCATATTTGGTCCGTTGGACCAGCACACAGATGACTGTATTTTCAGATTTAAGTCCGTCGGAATTGAGTCCATCGGATAAATTTGAAACATGTTCTATTTCTAGGTCCATCGGATTTTTCCCACGAAAAATGAACGGATTAACCCACATACGATCGGATTGTCCGACGGACGAATCCGGTCGGACCTAGTCTGCCGGAAAGTCCTGTCGTGTGTACGAGGCATTAGAATTGCAAGTTTGTATTGATTTCCGAAACATTTGTTTTTAGGATGAGACAATAAATAGTTTAACTCCAAAATAAGACAATGAAGGACCTGTAGTCCAACAAAGTTTTGTCTTGCCGACTTTATTTCAGCTTAAATTTAGCTTGGTCGCTGTAAAAAAAAAAAAAAAAAAAAAAAAAAAAAATCAAAACAGAATGTTAGACTTTTTATTGTCTAATAAGATTTTTGTGTGTGTCCCTCACATAAGATTGTTTAGGTTATACAAGAGTAATCCATTGTAGCAGTTGTGAATCTATTTTGTAGTTCCCTAATAACAATTGTGTCACGTTATCAAACAAAGAAAGGTTCAGTTAAAATTTCAAGCCATACCTTGCATACCAAAGTGTTTTGCTCATATTTTTTATAAGCATGCTTGTCCCCAGAGTGTTCCGGATCAAAGAATCAAGAAAGTCCATCTGTTTTCGTGTTTTACTTGGTGGGTGAAAGTGTAAGCAAGGATCAATAGAATAACAAAGCCCAGCAAGCTTGGTGGGGATTCACTCTTTGAGTTGTCTGAAGATACTAGAGGCTTTTGAGGTCTTTTCAGCCATTGTGACTGAAAATAATAACTCTAAATGCCTGATGAACTAAATTTTTTTCTGCAGTAGGACATTTTCTGAAGTAGGAGTTGAAAGAACAAAATGTACCAAACTGCAAGATAAATGTGCCCACCTAATTCATAGAAGCATTACAGTTTGTCTGAAGCAGTGCATAAGACAAGAAGCATGCAGAAGCCATTAAAAAGGCTATTGCATAGCATCTTCCATTTGCTATTCACTGTAATACAAATCGAATTGTAGGCTGGCCATAAGTTTAGTTTAGTAAAAATAGCAGATGCTAAAAATGATTAAATATCTGTTATACCAGTGGAAGCGGACATTCATTACTCACCTTTATTTTATTTATGTTATGGTAATATACTGTATATCTTGACAGAGACTGTGGTCCTTTATCTCTCTGTAGTGAAGCTGGCTGATCATAAGCAGTCTTATGAAAGGAAAAAAATAGCATGAAGGCCCACACAGGACAACAAAGAAAAAATATAAGTGGCTTGAGTGGATCTGAGAGATCTGAGAGGAAATTCTGTAGTTCAAGCTGTGTCAGCCACTAACTGAACAAACTTCTAAGCCCAGGCCTTTGGGTTTATGTCAAGAAGCATATTGTTTAGGGAGTGTAGACACAGGAACCTCCAAGCTAAGCTTTGTGCAGACGTCTGAGAGAGAGAGAGTCATTTATTAAAGAAGCATGGAGATATGGATTCTGGGAACATCCCATCCACAAAGAGTACTATAACCATAGATGCAAAAAAGTGAACATTGAATATTTGGCAGTTATGTGGCCTAATGGCTGGGTGAAAACTGAAGTGTGATAATTATTTTAAAACAACAGCATAGAAATCTTTTGCATAACAGCTATACATGTTATTTCCGATTTTTATGAATCAGGAAATTTCCAATAAAAGAATCAGGAGACCATGAATGTTTGGTTCTTGTTCAAAAACATGTTGTCCCAAAGTAATTCATTGAATTGATGCCTCTCCTATAGTAGTCTGGAGGGTCCTCATTCAGCCCAGAAAGTGGGGATTTAGGCAGGAACTACATTCTTTACCCCTCAACAGCATTAAGTGAATGGCCGTATGTAATCACAGAATACAGTTATAAATACAATGTGTGGTGTATCAGTTCTTCCACTGCTATACAAATATCATTAAATTTTAGGATCCTGATGAGAATGAAGACGTTAAAGAGAATGAGGAACATAAGGAGCAAGAAGTGGTCATCCAGAGTCAGGTGAGAAACTAACTATCCAGTGGATACCAGCTAGTAGCTTTTGGGCCTTATGTGTAGCTTTCATGGCAGCCTTTTAACTGGTGCTTGGATTTGAGCACCTGTTACATTATAAATCTCAGAATTTATGTAATTTATGCAATTCACATAATTTAATTAAAGCCGTGTTCCGCCTGGGGAAAAAAAATTAAAAGACTTTTAATATATGGACATTTACCTGTCCAGGGAGCCCCAGATGTCGGCCCCCCAAGCTGATTTTCGTATCGGCTCTTGGGTGCTTCCTCCGCCATTCATAGAAAGGGAAACTGGCAGTGAAGCCTTTCGGCTTTACAGCTGGTTCCCTACTGCACATGCACAAAGACACTGCGCTTTCTAACTGGCTTGGCAGCGGAGGAACGAGGAGGGGGCTGAACTTCTGAGGGATGGAGCCGCGGGGCAGTCTCCCGGAAGTGGGGAAGGTTACCTGTCAAAAACAGGTACCTGTTCCCCCCAAAAGGTGCCAAAGGTGGGGAAGATTTACTAAAACTGGTGCACACAGAATCAGGTATAAATGTACATAGTAACCAGTCGGCTTCTAACTAAGTTTGATAGGACCTGCTTAGGGGAGGAGGTTTGGAGCATTTTGATCTTTTGATTATCAAACCACTTGGATTTAATATATTGCTGTTGTGGTTAAAGAAATGGGTGTGTTGGTGCACCCCTTCTATGGATGGTGGGATTCAACTCTAGACCAGAATAGCTTTGATTTTTTATGAATATATTGTTCCTTGCCTCTGAAGCTATTTTGGTGTAAAAATTAGAGGATTATCTTGAAGAATCAATACATTTTTTTTGTCCATTATCTTTATCTCCCTTGGAGGTGCCCTTTTGGAATTGAGAATTTCCACTTCAACAAACTGTATAGAAATGTTTAATTTTATACTACTGGGTTTCCTTGTGCAGATAATGTTCACATGTGCTCCCAATGAAGACGTTTGAAGCATTCAAAACGCATTGAGCTAACATATGGGTGTTGAATTGAAATACGATCTGTAAACTTGCCTTTCAAATACTGATTACGGTGCTATATACAATTTTAATATTTGTACAAGAAACTTTATGAATTTAGTTTGTGGTACCATTTCCTATATGCCCAGAAAAAAAAGCCATTGCTACAAGAATCTTTTCCTCTTATACAGCTTCTAACTTGTTCAATTAAGCTTTGACAATAAAACCTAGAAGCTGATAAGTTACCATGCACAGCTGCACCAGATTTTGTGTGCACCTGTTTTAGTTAATCTCCCCCTATGTTTGTACATCGCAAGCTAGAGTTAATTCATTTTGCATTTCAGATAGCATGGGGTGACACACAGCATCCATTTTCACTCATTGTTTAAGGATCCATCACTTCACATCACTGGAAAGCCCACACAAACTCACCTTTACAAAGCAAGAACTAAAGCAGGGTGTATATGCATAGTGGGTTGAACAAAAAACCTACAGATCCCCCCCATCCCCACAAACGATGTGGATGCAGGGATCTTCCCCACTGCACTATTGTATTCTAACAATGGGAACTCCTTCCCTGTCAGAATACACTGATCAGTGCTGCAGCCCTTGGCTGCATGTGCTGATCGAATGCTGGTTTGTTGACCAACTTCTGTTCAACAGACAGGGGTACACACGTACCAAAATGAGTCCGGATCAGCAATTTCTTACCTAGTTTTAGGGTCCTGCACAAGACAGCCAGCTTCACTGAGCTTTGGAGACAATCTGGTTCTTAAAAAGCAAACAAATCACAGATCTGAGCATGATATGGTTGTTAAACCCATATAATCTTTGATGCTCAGTAAAGCTGGTAAAATCAAATGCCTTTATACTTAGGTAATCACCAGTTTGACATTTTTACAGCTTAACAATATAGATAATATTTTACGTTGCATTGCGCTCCACTGAATTTCATTGTCATATTTTCCAGGATTTGAGAATATCTGAAGGAACTTGCGCAGAAAGGTATGTTCTGGTCAGTCCGGTGTTGTGATATAAAAAATGTACATACTCATAGAATACAATGTTTGTATGATTTCAGCTGTTTTAAGTTGGACTGATTCTTAGATTTTAGGCTAAGGATCTCTTGTACTCTATAAGATTTCTCTCATTCAGCCTCTCATGCTGAAGGAAGGAAATCTATTGACTTAAACAGCATGAATGGGGAAATCTGCCCTACCTGCTTTTGTATTTTAAAAGCCTACACCAGTGGCTGTCAGAATACCCAAACAGTAGCTGTTCAGCCAAGAATTTTGCACCCAGCTCTTTCGATTTTAATTTCCAAGGATGTCGGGTGTGCGGGTGCTGAAAGGGCCACCCATGGTTTAAATTTCATCTGCTTCATCCTGATTTGCTTCGTATGTGGCCAGCTTAAAGGTAATTCTTTCCATTGTTCTCAGACCATACTTTGAAGTTAAAGAGCTGAGGGCTCTATATCTCTGAGCAGCTTTCGATTTCAGTAGAGGGAAAGTGAAGCTGGTAATACACTGAGTAAATTTTGAACAAGTTGAAATTCCCTCAGTGGGTGGCCCTACCTGCCCCTGCTTGCTCAAATTACTTTTGTTAAAGGAGCCTGCCAGTTGTGGCTGGGAAAGGTGAGTCTGGCTAAGGTTTTAGGTGCCTGTGAGTCAGTTCCATGGAATGAGAGTCCAGTGGGTTGTGGTGGGCTTGTCCCATACAGATGCTTACAGGACCTATTTGGAATTGATTTCTTCTTCCTAGTCTGGGGGGGATTGGGTTGGAAGGGGAGCAGTTGTAGGACAAGGTGGAAAGAAGTAGAGGGGGATGTGAAAGAAATGATGTGTATAGGTGCTACAGAGAACCTGAAAAGAATAGCAAAATGGAGTGAAAAAAATTATAATAAAAAGGGATGGGGCTGTGGACAGCCCAGGGGTAGTGGTCTCCTTAGATGCTTAGAAAGCTTTTGATTCTATTTACTGGATCTACCTCTGGGCTGTCCTTCGTAAATTTGGGTTTGGTCCCTAACTAATCGCTAACTAACTGGTCCCTAATTTGGTTTCATTGCCTAACTACATATGCTCTCCTTGGCCCGTGTGGCCAAGGTGTGTACTAACAATTCTTTGTCCGCTCCCTTTCCTCTTTCTAGGGGGATGAAGCAGGGCTGTCCCATTTCCCCCGACCTATTTGCTCTTACTTGGAGCCTTTCACCAAGCTGCAGGCTTGGTGAAAGGAATTTAAGTGGGTGGGACTTAAGACAAATTATCCCTGTATGCTGACGATAATCTACTATATACTAGCAACACATTCTCCTCACTTTAGGCCACTTCAGGCCACCTTGCAGATAAGTGACAAGTTTATCACCTTTTCTGGAATTAGAGTTAAATGGGAGACATCTCTAAACTTCCCTTAGCCCTTCTCATCCCAAACCGGCTATGAACACTGTGCTTTGCTGGGTGGATGGGTTAAGATACCTTGGGATACAGGTTGGGAGCTTCCTGGCTACTTATATGGATCTTAACCTATATCCTTTACTTAGGCTGTTTTCCCAGAGATGTGCATCTTGGAAATTACTCACACTTACTCCAAGAGGCAGAGTTAATCTTATCAGGATGGTTTACTTACCAAAATATCCTTATTATTGCAGAAATATCCCATTATCCATACCAAACACATTTTTCAATAAATTGGCCAGTATCACCTTGTATTTTGTGGGAGCTGAGTAAGTTCCTTGTCTTGCTAAGTAGACATTTCAACTCCTTTTTATCACAAGGGGGACTGCCCTTCCAAATTTTCAGCTGTACTTTTGGGAGGCGGCGCTAGTTACGGTCCCTGGTTTTCAGTGACCTAGCAACAGCCCTGCAGTTACCCTAGAGGCAGTCCTCTTAGGGTTGTATGGTACTTTAAGTAATTTAGTTTTCAAGGGCTACAGGTATGATCCACCTTTTTGCCACATATACCCCTAAAGGGTAATCCCACCCTCTCTCACCTGCACAGTATCTAAGGTCTGTGGTTGTGGAGTGATTGGCCTGAAGAACATTACTGTATGTCATACAGGAGACTGATGGGATTCTCTGATCTCAGGACCAAATATAATCTTCCTAATAGTATGTTCTTCAGGTATTTGCAGTTGCAGATATTTACAGACATGCGGTTCAGGTGCAATTTCCCTCCCCTCTTACTTCGAAGTCTAAACACATTGATGCTCATCTTGTGCATGATGGGGAAACAGTTTTCCTCTTTGTGCCTTAGACTCTCCCTGGCCTATGCCACTAACTCAGCTCATACCTATCAGAATTGGAACACTGACTTGCCAGATCTGGGTGTGGAAGAATATAAGATCTGCACCAGCTATTATGATCTCCGCTAGAGACCAGTTTATACAACTGAAGTTTCTCCATAGAACTTATTTTACCCCTCAATGGCTGGCTGCTATTTCCCATTGGACTAATCCTTCTTGTACAAGTTGCCACTCCTCTGTAGGCCCCTTCCTACACATGGTATGGACATGCCCCTCCATCAGATCTTTTTAGTCAGCAGTAGTGGCTGAACTTAATAGGCTGTGTGACTCAACCATCGGTTTGGACCACAAAATACTCCTGTTGGGCATCTTAGAGAGATTGGATTTAGGTCATCATGTTAAAGTGGTTGTAAAACTCAGTCATTGAATCTGAGCAAAGCACATATATCTGTAGTGTTTACTTATCTCTCTGCAAAGTGTCATTTCTCTCTGGTGCTTCGTTCTTCTGTTTTCAGCATGAGTCACTTCTAAAAAGTTATCCGGACAAATGAGATACATTTGTGTCGGGAGGGGAGGGGGAGAGCTCAGCAGACAGCGTGTCTATTTAGAACACAGTTCTTCTGCTGTGTGGAGGGGGTTGTGTGCCTTTCCTCCAATCACCTCTCACACACTGTTACTGCAGCCCTTCTGCCCCCTCCTCTGTACTCCTGACAGATGAAGAAAGATTTTAACACTTTTCTGCCCTTTTGAAGAGGTGTAGGGAAGAGAAGACTGCAGATAAACAAGTAAAATCTATGTAGGAGGATTTGTTTAATTTCTGTATATCATCTGAGGCTGTTCACTTCACTGAGTATATGTGAGGGTTTACAACCACTTTAAGTTGTTTATTTTCTTTGCTGCTTTCTATGCCCACAGAAAGATTATTTTAAAGCCACCTCACCCTCCTACTCTGACTTCATAGTGTGACGCGATTGATAACGCTTTAGCGACGTATAAATTAACCTACGCAAGCAGGAACTGCCCTAAAAAGTCTGATCAGATATGGTCAACTATAGATAGACTCCTGGGCTTCTGGTTACCTAATTTATCCAGGGCTGTGGAATTATACTGCCTATAGGCTGTTTAACTAGTGGATATCGCGACATTCCTTTTCTGTGTTACCTCTCTCATCTTTTCTCCTCATTGCGCCTCTCCTTCCCTCTGCTTTTTTTTTTTCCTCCATCCCCTATTCCCTTTCCCCCCTTCTACCGCTCTACCTTTCCGCAGCTGTGAGAATGTACCGATGTCACCTCACAATTTTCCATGCGGATTGTCTCTTTCTGTACTTGTCTTACATGGCTTCTAATATGTCTGCTCATAGTTTGTATTTCACGGTTTTGGTTAAAACTCTTACTAAAGCTTTTTGGGCGTAGCCCTCTCACAAGTGATTTTTGGACATGGTTAAGGTGGTCTTAATGTCTCCCCCTTTGTTTACAATTGGATAATATGCTGCATTGTTTGTATTTGTCTGATTTATTTTCTCACTAAACATTTTCTAGAAAAAAAAGAAAAAAGGAATATGGAGGGGTATGGGTAGAAATGTGACATGCAGGTTTTCTTCTATATTTTTAACTGGTGATCCTGCCAGGAACTCACTTCCTTTTCTAGGGTGACGACTGTATTGTATATAGGAGGAGCATGGTTGTCACGCTAGGAAGGAAGTGTGTTAGGGCTATATAAAATCTCCCCCTCTCCAGAACATAGGTGGAGGTGTTTTGTAGTCAACTGAGATAGCTGGGAACAATGCTGACAACTTTCCACAGAAGAAGAGAGCACAGGAAGCTGTTGGTGCACCAGGTTTCTGGCTGGATGGATAGCCTTTTTTTGCACATGTTGATCCAATATACCAAACCTTTTCTTTTTTTATATTTACCAGACCATAAGGGGGCAAATAATAGAGATGTATTGTTAGAGTTTACGTACACTTTAAGTATAGGTAAAAAGATGATTGCACAGTTAAAATACATATGTATGAACTGTGCGGCATTCAATAGTTTGTATGGTTTACAGCACTGCCATTTTTATTCCCAGCTTAAATGCAGATGTGCAGGGGGATTGCAGGAGGTGAACACAAAGACAAATATTATTATCGTAAAATGGACAAATGCAAAAATAATATATATATACTGCAGTCTGTAATTAGCATTAACACAGTGCTTTTTGTTGAACCCCACTCTAGTATAATTGTGTTACCCGTCGAGCCTACCAGTAGATCCATTTATTTTTCACTTCCTGTAAAAGGGTGACAACACCGTTCACTTTATAGTGAAATCACCATAGTATTGTCACAAAAATTACAATTAACCTCATACAGTTATCATAAAACTATATTTTTCACTGTTCCTTGGGGAAAAACAAAACAAAAAAAAAACATAATTAGATCAAATGGAGGGTGATTTACATTTGCCTACATTTTACTTATGTTACCTTTGGCACTCTAAAGCCCCCCAAAAGCTTTCCCATGTGTTCCTGGAACACACATGTAATCTGCTGTATCATTTCAGGACAGATGTTCATTCACTTGGTTCTGCTCCAGACAGTAGGGATAACAACCTGAAAGAAAGGCAGTCATGGATGGAGGAACTGCAGAAGGTATGAGCCTGGGGCTTTGATAACCTTAGAAAGAAAAATTGGGATGGTTCCACGCTAAATGGCTAGGTATTATCTATTTTGATGAGAACTGCTACCCCTACTAATACAGCTACCTAAGAAGAATATACAGTGAGGACTGATTGGGATAGTAGGTGTGGCGCTGTTCTATTGCTGTAAATGAATGTGTCCTTTTAAAAGGTGAAATATTTGTGCTCAATAAGGTCTTCTTTATATTGTAATAATCATTCCTGAAATGTGTGTCAAGTATTCTTAATCCACAAGTAAAATTATTAAGTGAAACAGAAATCAATAGACCTTAAAACATGCAAAAAAAGTGAACCGTATTGCGAATAAAGTGACTGGTGCTCTTTTAAAGCCTCATGTACATTGCTGCTGGTAAACAGACGTTCAGAGGCAGTTGAATGCTTTTTTCAGCTGCCCCTGAACTCATCCAATGTTATCTTATGTGTACATGTACACAGGTTTGTTTAATGTCATTTTTAGGCAGTTGAGTTTAGAGGCCTTTTTTGGAAAGGAAAAAAATTAGTTCAGAAGCTGAGTCTAGAGGCATTTCAAGCGCAAAATGCTTCTAAATGCGTTTCACCGCGTTTAGTTTACAGGCGTTTTTCATTTTTGGATATTTTGAAAAAGAAAAATATTTTTTTTTCAAACGCGGCATGTAAACGCAGCAAAATGGACGTTTTAAATGTGGGTTACTATCTGTCAAGTTAAATCGTTCAGGAGAGGTTGTAAAAACATCCCGTGTACATTAAGCCTACGCAGTTAATTGGGACTTCTTTATATTTGTAATAGTTATTCTTAGGACATACATCAAGTGCTCGTATTCCTCAAAATAAAAAATAAAGATGAAAGTAAAAATAAAAATTTCAAATCAAATATACAGTTGTGCTCATAAGTTTACATACCCTGGCAGAATTTATGATTTCTTGGCCATTTTTCAGAGAATATGAATGATAACACAAAAACATTTCTTTCACTCATAGTTAGTGTTTGGCTGAAGCCATGATTGGGGTATTGCCCACATTATCGGCTGTATGCCATCACCCAATACCCAATTACCACCTTACCAAATTACAATAATTAAGCCAGACAACTTGTTTTTGGGTTAAAATGGCCATAGCAGCCTCTTTATTACACAAAAAACAAACCATAACACAACTTTAATAAACTAACTGACTTGAAAAAACTGCATAGCATTATTAAAGGCACCCTTGACTGCTCAAATTTCTGTATCTGGCACTACCTCGCCTGTTACGGCCCCCAGCCGTGCTTTACGCCAGCTCTGGGACAAATTTAGGCAAATTCACCAGCCAATACAGCCAACTATTACTCCCGCCCTTATTAGGGCAGGTACACCCCTACCATAGATGGGCCCAACCCATCTTTTTCCAAAGAAATTTACTATCCCCGCCTTCAAAAACCCTAGACCTCTGCCATCTGCTATGACACTATACAATCCCCGCAAAAATTACCCACACAAATAAACATCACATTCCCCCAATAGCATACGAAAAAATTAGGGAGGGAGGGTGGGAGAATCTCCTCAGTTGCTGTCCAAATTCAAAGTGATACTGACAGACCAACACCCACCTAGCAACTCATTAGGACCACCCAGCCACACCCTGCCCCACCCTATGATCCTCCAATGGGTATCTCTTATCATATCTCTCCTGATACTTGACCCTCCGACCAACTGTATCACTTTCTTAACAACCCCCACCTTGCTAAAGCCTTATAGGGAAAACCCCATCATGCTGGCCCTACTCTTATGCTGCGCTTCAGCTCCAGGCCTATACTTGATTGGGGTATTGCCCACATTATCGGCTGTATGCCATCACCCAATACCCAATTACCACCTTACCAAATTACAATAATTAAGCCAGACAACTTGTTTTTGGGTTAAAATGGCCATAGCAGCCTCTTTATTACACAAAAAACAAACCATAACACAACTTTAATAAACTAACTGACTTGAAAAAACTGCATAGGATTATTGAAGGCACCCTTGACTGCTCAAATTTCTGTATCTGGCACTACCTCGCCTATTACGGCCCCCAGCCGTGCTTTACGCCAGCTCTGGGACAAATTTAGGCAAATTCACCAGCCAATACAGCCATTACTCCTGCCCTTATTAGGGCAGGTACACCCCTACCATAGATGGGCCCAACCCATCTTTTTCCAAAGAAATTCACTATCCCCGCCTTCAAAAACCCTACGACCTCTGCCAAGACGCCCGGCGTGAAACCTTACGCCTGGGCGGCCCGCCACACCCACAGAGCTCTTTGAATGCCGTCTTGCAAGCCCAGGAACCAAAGATCAATCCCTACTGCATTCAAATGAACCCCGTCCCCTCTCAAGTACAACCATGGATCTTGCTTCAATTCCCTGTGGCAAATCACCAAACTGTCGTTGCGGACAAAAAATTTTGCTACAGCCTTATTGATCTTGATCCTGGCTCTATTAATCCGCTCCACAGATGCAGCCAAACGCCAGGAGGCCCTGGCCAGCATGTCCGACCACACTACAATTGTGTCCGGGAACAGGGTACGCAATCTTAACAGATCATATTTAATGTCTCTGCATAATTCCCTGGACGCCCGGAGCCCCAAATCATTTCCTCCCACATGAAGTAGAAGCACGTCAGGGGGCCTGTCAAGCCTGGCGTAATGGTGCACTTCTGGAAGAACCCTTGACCACAACATGCCCCTGACCCCCGATCCACCTGGGAGAATCCCAACTGACGACCATCCTGCCTAACCTCGGCCCTCTTAGCCCCCCAGAAAACGTAAGAATGGCCCAGGATCCACACCAAACATTCCGAACCTGTAAAGTAACACAAAACATAAACAACACAAATCCCCAGCACCAACACACACGACAAGAAACCAACAATTGAACACCCACAACATGTAAGAAAAACACAAGAAACAGAAACACACGTAAAACATGATCTCCTTCCCCCACTTAACCGTGCTTACCTACGACCTATCCAATCTCACAATAGATGAAGCCGCACATACAGTCGAAAACATTGTGACTCCCATCTACCAAGTTGGCGCACCAGCTTGTCTTCCAGGCCCCATCGGGCCGCTTTGGTGGCTGCTCCAATTCTGAAAGAATGGGAGGAGTAATTCTGTGTCGAAAAACCCGCAGCCAGGAGACACTTCTTGAAAACAGACCCAAACTGAAACCTAGACAATGCAAACCCATTACTATGTTGGAGCAAAGGACCGCGGTCCATGCCCCTGACCTCCAACCATTCCCGAACTGCCCTAACAGGGCACAAGGGCGAGCCCCTCACCTCCCCCAAAGTAACCCATGCACCTTTACCACCTTGGTCAGTTTTGGACCTGCGAATGAAAAGGGGACACCACTTTACCCCTAAGCACCACATCAGACCAGTCCAAACCACCACCACCCCGTTAAAAACGCCAAAATAAATGCCGTTCTAAAAAGCGCAGCCTCGTAAGGCGAGGAACAAACCTCACCCATGACACCTATGATAGCCCCTAGCATGCTAAATGAAACCGGGCGGCGGGAATCCCTTGTATTCTTACCCCGCCTGTAGCCCCGCAAAACCCGTTTTACCAAAGCATGCTTGGTAACATCCCCAACCCCAGACAATTGAAACCAAACAGCCAAGCCCGACATTTTCTGACCCAATTTGGATGCAGAAACTCCACCTTCCACATTCCTGCCAATGAATTCCAGCACCAAGCACAAATAGTCACCTTCGCTAGCACATCCACCTACCTCCAGCTCGAGTGCAAGCCACTCCCCCCAAACCTTCTCATATGCGGTCCACGTAGCCGTGCACACAGAATCCTTGATGAGCCTTGTTACCGTTCGAATGCAATGTCCCATAAGCGGTCTGGGCAAAGCCTGCCATGTCGCTCCGCTCCCGGCGCCAACATTCTGAATCTGTCCCACTGTAAGCGAGACAAAGCATCAGCCACATTATTGGTCACACCCGGCACATGAACAGCACGAAAGTAACAATTCAGACACAAACATAACAGCACTAAATGCCTCAGAAAACGCACCACCGGTGGGGAAGAAGCGGAAATTTTGTTAATAGCCTGTACAACCCCCAGATTGTCACAGTGAAAAAGAACCCGTTTGTTCCTAAATTCCTGCTGCCAAATTTCCACTGCCATCACAATGGGAAATAGCTCCAACAGCACCAGATTACCCAGGAAGTCCGCCTTGCGCCATGAGTCCGACCATTCACCAGCACTCCACTGACTCCCCAAGATTGCTCCGTAACCGACTGCCCCGGCCGCATCTGTATAAAGCTCCAAGTCGCACGCAGAAACCATTTCATCCATCCACAATGACCTACCATTGAACTATGCCAGGAACAACTGCCATACCCGCAAATCGTCTTTGTGTGCCTTAGACAAACGCACAAAATGGTGCAGTGCCTTGACCCCCGACGTGGCCGAAGCCAAACGCCTACAGAAGATCCTGCCCATGGGCATAATGCGGCACGCAAAATTCAACTTGCCCAACAATGACTGCAAGGAACGCAAGCGAATCTTGTTGCTGCCGAGGGCAAAGGACACTGCTGCCTGCATGTCCTCCACCTTATCAAAGGGGAACCGGCATTCCATGCACACCGTGTCAATCACAATCCCCAGAAATTTCAGCGTGGTGACCGGCCCTTCAGTTTTTTCTTGCGCCAAAGGTATACCGAATAACTCAAAAACGTATTGCAACGTGGCCAACAGAACATGGCACCCCCTGCCCGTCGAAGGTCCAATCACCAAGAAATCGTCCAGGTAGTGAATTATGGAATGCAAACCGGACACATCCCTCACCATCCATTCCAAAAAGGAGCTGAATGTTTCGAAAAGTGAACAAGATATGGCACAACCCATAGGCAGGCAGAGATTGACAAAATAATGACCCTCCCACATGCAGCCCAACAAACGGAAGCTGTCGGGATGCACCGGAAGAAGGCGAAAAGCCGATTCTATATCTGTCTTCGCCAACAGATCCCCCTTGCCGAACTTCCGAACCCAACTAACCACCTTGTCAAAAGATGCGTAAGAGACCGTACAAAACTCGCGGTCAATGGCATCATTAACCGACAGACCATGCGGATATGAAAGATGGTGGATCAACCGGAAAGAATTGGGTTCCTTCTTGGGAACCACTCCCAACGGAGAGACAACCAACTCAGCTACAGGGGGCGTTTCAAAAGGGCCTGCCATCCTACCCAAAGCCACTTCCTTAGCCAATTTCTCCGACACCACCGAATGGTGTTGTCGTGCCGACAACAAATTAGCAGGGACAGGAGGAACACCGGATAAAGTGCAAGGGATCCTAAAACCTACAGAAAAACCATGTAAAAAGAAGCCATGCCGCCGTTTGATCAGTATACCTACTTAGGAATGGAGCCAGTTTTTCCACCTTCACCGGCGTCCTCCCTCTTGCCAGTTTCACCAGACTTACCTTTGTTTTGTTTGAAGCATTTCACAAGTGGATGAGATCCCCCGCAGCCTGAGCATTCATGTCAGAACCCGCATGATCCCCCGAATCTACAGTTCCCTTCATTGAACTGCCAACAGAAACCTTTCCGCTTTCCGGCCGATGGTGACGCGGTTCCTGCTCCCACACCAGCCCCCCCTGAAAAGGGGGTGTTTGTTGCCCTCGCCTGGGTCATCAACTTCATCCACAAGCTGATATCCTTGTGGTCCCACCTAATTGATGGACTGAGCGCCTTATGTTGACGGAATTGTTCATCGTAACGCAACCAGGACACTCCCCCATACACCCTCTGCACCTCACCAATAGCACCCGCGTAACAAAACAGCGCGGAGCACTGATCTGGAGACTTCTTGCCGATGACACTGGCAAGAATATTGAACACCTGTAGCCAATTCCCAAAAGTCCTGGGAATAAGCCGGTATCGCCTCTTCTCCTCTTCCTCCTTCTTACTCTCATCCGGCTTGACCTTGTCCAGGTTAAACTTTTCTAGGGGTAACAGGGAGAATATCTCCACGTACTTACCTTTCCAAATCCTATCACGCACTTCCTGTTTCAAGTGAGATCCCAGCGGTCCCTCGAAGCACACATATACTTCGCATTTGCCGTGTCCGCTAAACGCACACCCTCGGTGTCCCCCGTGGACTTCTTACCCTCCTCAGCCGCCTTGGCTGAGCTCTGCGGTGATGCCTCTGCAAAAGTAAAAAATAAATACTGCACTTACACTAATTTACATGAGCTGCGACTAAAAAGTAGTAAACCATAAATCTAATAAGAATCAAAAAGTCGCGCTAAAAACTGAGAGTGGCAACAAACAAGTGCCTAAAAAGCCTCATAAAAATATGAGGATAGGTAGTGGTCACTGAGCAAATTTTTAAATACTAGTCGGTGTATAAATGCACCATAAAAATAAACAAAAAATTTTATTTGGTTGGTGGGACACAGATAATGCTTCCTATGTCCGTGAGGAATACTCAATAATGCGTGACTATATAAACAACAAGTGAATATCTCAAAATACCAAAGAAAAATATAATAATGTGACAAGTCTATAACTGTAGAAGCTATACCAAAGCATAAATTAAATAAACAGTGTAGAGATGAACAAAATTAAACCCAAAAAATGTCCATGGCTATACAAAAACGATAATGATTATAGTCCATCCATGTTATGTAACACGCATGCAAATCACAATGATAAGTGTCCCCAAGTGCTGAGTGAATACTGTGACAAAAACTTGTTGTAGTGAAATAGGGTGCGTAGACAGACCTCCACCTCTCAAAAAACTGCTGCCTCTTACCAGAGAAAATTGGTCTCTTAGTTATAGGAGACCTGAAAGGGCAGATGGCTACAACCCCAGCCAGGGATCTGTACAACAGGCACTTAACATCCGAATCCAGGAACTCTCTCCACCACTCACATCAACATGGATAGGATGTGTCCCCATGGAAGAAATAAAGTGCTCCACATAGCATAAAATCCAGCGTTTTATTGAATAAAAAAATGTAAAGATTGCACTTACAGAATCAATGACATAAAAAGCGTATAAGAAAAGCCGGCCGGCTCCAAGGTAACCCGTGTCTTCCGGGTATTCGAATCGCGGTGTCGTCGGGACGTAGCTCCTCCTCCCTACGTCGTTTCGTCACAACAGGTCGTGGTCACGGCTCAGCCGTCACTCCGTATCCCTGCAGCTGATCATTCTCTCTTCTCCTCGGGCCGGCATCCGCCCCCTCCTCTCTTTCCTCAGATGCTGACAGTTCTCCCTCTGACCGCTCTGCCTCTTCATGTATCACGCCCGTACTGTGCTCCGCTGACATGCGACGGCTGATGACGTCAACGGAGGCCGCCGCTCCGTTCTCCTTTGAGTTCCTCCTCCCCCGCTGCGCTCTCTGCCTAGGGCCTGTGACAGAAGCTGTGTGCAGGTCCCGCTGAGCTGTAGGCTCGGCGCCGGCTCCCCTCTGGTAACCTCCGCTTCTTCTGTTGACAGTCCCGGCCGTCCCAGGCATCAGGCCGGCACTGGGTGAATGCACTCTCCCCCGCAGGGCTGCTCCAATGGCGGGCGTAGCACCCGCAGAGGCAGCCGTATGGTCCTGTAAAGCTGTAGAAGGGGGGTGGGATCGTGTGGCTGACCCACTTCTTACCCCCGGGGGATGCCTGTAATGAGGATTCCTCCCAGCTCCGTTAGCCTGCTGAGAAGGCGTTCTCTTGGCTGCGGAAGCTGAAGGGTCCATTACTGGGCTCCCAGTGTGGCGACACCCCTTCGGAGTCATTTCAGGGCTCAAACGCTCAGGAGGCCTTGACCTCCTAGCGCGTGTAGTAGAAGGGGCAGGTGTAGCAATTACCTGCCCCGACTCCGGCAACAGTCCAGACAATTGATCACGTAGCCATTGCGGTCCATTGGCAACCGCCGCCGTGCGAATCCTGGCCAGCATATTGTCAAGATCATCCATCTTAATTCAGTTAACTGCCAGACACAGCTAAACACTCAGAGAATCTCCTCGGTTGTTGTCCAAATTCAAAGTGATACTGACAGACCAACACTCATCTAGCAACTCATTAGGACCACCCAGCCACACCCTGCCCCACCCTATGATCCTCCAATGGGTACCTCTTATCATATCTCTCCTGATACTTGACCCTCCTACCAACTGTATCACTTTCTTAACAACCCCCACCTTGCTATAGCCTTATAGGGAAAACCCCATCATGCTGGCCCTACTCTTATGCTGCGCTTCAGCTCCAGGCCTATACTTTTATTATCAATCAACTGTGTTTACTCTTTTTAAATCATAATCACAACATAAACTACCCAGATGACCCTGATCAAAAGTTTACATACCCCAGTTCTTAATACCGCGTATTGCCCCCTTTAACATCAATGACAGCTTGAAGTCTTTTGCGGTATTTGTGGATGAGGCTCTTTATCTTCTCAGATGGTAAAGCTGCCCATTCCTCTTGGCAAAAAGCTTCCAGTTCCTGTAATTCTTGGGCTGTCTTGCACAAACTGCACGTTTGAGATCTCCCCAGAGTGGCTCAATGATGTTGAGGTCAGGAGACTGAGATGGCCACTCCAGAACCTTCACTTTATTCTGCTGTAGCCAATGACAGGTCGACTTGGCCTTGTGTTTTGGATCATCGTCATGTTGGAATGTCCCAGTAGGTCCCATGCGCAGCTTCCTGGCTGATGAATGCAAATGTTCCTCCAGTATTTTTTGATAACATACTGCATTCATCTTTGACCAAATTTCCTGTGCCTTTGTAGCTCACACATCCCCAAAACATCAGTGATCCATCTATGTGTTTCACAGTAGGAATGGTGTATCTTTCATCATAGGCCTTGTTGACTCCTCTCCCAATGAAGCGTTTATGGTTGTGGCAAAAAAGCTCAATTTTGGTCTCATCACTCCAAACGACTTTGTGCCAGAAGGTTTGAGGCTTGTCTCTGTGCTGTTTGACGTATTTTAAGTGGGATACTTTGTGGCATTTGCATATTAATGGCTTTCTTCTGGTGACTAGACCATGCATCTTTCTTCTGGCGACTAGACCAAGCCCATCTTTCTTTAAGTGCCTCCTTATTGTGCATCTTGAAATTATATTCGCTCCACAGCTCCAAACAGGAAGTGACGCAATGGCGCTGGAAGCTCCGCCCCACGTGCCTCATCAGCACAACGTTATCAGGAGCGACCGCTTTCAAGATCCATCTATATTTGGTTTGGAATTTTTACTTTTCATCTTTATTTTTTATTTTTATTTTTGAGCACTTGATGTATGTCCTAAGAATAACTATTACAAATATAAAGAAGGCCCAATTAGCTGCGTACATACTAGAGACTAAAGCCGTGTACACACGACCAGAATTTTCGACCGGACTGGTCTGACGGAAAGAATCCGTCGGACAATCCAACCATGTGTGGGCTTCATCGGACCTTCAGCTGATTTTTTCTGTCCAAAATCAGACGGACTTTAGATTTGGAACATGTTTTAAATCTTTCCGACTGACTCGAGTCCGGTCGAAGAATCCGTTTGTCTGTATGCTAGTCCGACGGACAAAGAAGGATGCTAAGGCAGCTATTGGCTACTGGCTATGAACTTCCTTATTCTAGTCCCTTCGTACGTCATCACGTTCAAATCAACGGACTTTCGAACGGACTTTAGTCCATTCGTGTGTGGGCAATTCCGGTTGTTCGAAAGTCCGTCGTAACTCAGTCGAAAGTCCGTCAGAAAGACCGGCGGACCTTTGATGCTGAAAAGTCTGCTCGTGTGTACGCGGCATTACAATTAGTTTGTATATATCAAAGATTGATCAGGTGTTTAAAAGAGCACCAGTCACTTTATTCGCAATACTCGCTTTTTTTGCACATGGATTTCTGTTTCACTTATTAATAATTTTACTTGTGGATTAAGAATACTTGACACACATTTCAAGAATGATTATTACAATATAAATAAGACCTTATTGAACACAAATTTTTCACCTATTAAAAGGAAACATTTATTTATAGCAATATAACAGCTCCACACCTACTACCCCAATTAATCCTCCTTTTGATAACCTTAAATAGTAGGTGTACTTTCAGAGCAAGTACATTTACAGTGGCGAAAATAATTATTTGATCCCCTGCAGATTTTGTAAGTTTGCCCACTTACAAGGAAATGAAGGGTCTATAATTGTTATCATAGGTGTATTTTAAATGATAGAGACAGAATATCAACCAAAAATCCTGAAAAAACACACAATACAAATGTTATAAATCGAGTTGCTGTTCAGTGAGTAAAATACGTTTTTGATCCCCAAGCAAAACATGACCTAGTACTTGGTGGAGAAACCCTTGTTGGCAAGCACAGAGGTAAGACGTTTCTTGTAGTTGGTTACCAGGTTTGCACATTTCTCAGGAGGGATTTTGGTCCACTCTTCTTTTTTTTGTTTACAAACAATTTTTATTATTGTAAAAGGTCATAGTTTAGTAGTAAAAATGTGTAACAGAAACAAAGGTACATCCGATATATCAAGTATGTACTTAATATGAGGTGAATGGTACATATAAAAAGAACATGGCAATACAACATAAGAACAATAATAGTGCGATCTAAGTATGAATATTTCCTATCAGGTTATATAATTTAAAACACTGTTTTGTTTTATAATGATATGTATTATTAGGCTATATAAGGTGATCAGATATTGGGATGGGTTATTCCCGCGCTATCAAGTATGGAAGCGGCTAAAGATGGAAAAGCTGCATGCGCCGATTAAGGTAAACACCTGACCTTTTGGAGAAATATATAAATGGGTGGTGCTGCGCTAATCCTGAATACAAGGACCAGTGTGGCTTAGATAATAAATGTCACTTATGTCGTTAAGATAATAAATAGTGAAGATAGATTTCAATGGTGGTATTAGTGTTAAAGCTAATATAATAACTAAAAAATGCGTAAAGTATTCGGGATATAGATAGTAACAACCAAGGACGTGACAAAGGTTAATAAGTATGTAGTATAGCATAAAAGATAACAAAAATTAATAAAGTGAAACCCTTATACTTGGAGGGTAAATAACAGTGATAATAAAACTAAACATCAATAACTGACAATGGTCCTAAATAAAGTGCATAATAGTTGAAGCTGTGTGCATCCACAGCTCAAAAATTGACACTGTGTATGGTGCAAACATAAAGTGCAATGTGAAAGCCTTTTAGGCAGTGGAGGAGTGGTTCGCTCCTTTTTACATAAGGTGCATAATGTGCAAAACTTCATCAAAGGATGATAAGGTAAATGTCCCAAATCTTGAAAAATGAAAAAAGAAAAACAATGGAAAAATAAATGGAAAAAAACTTTCACAAGAAAAAAAGTCCTTTGAATTTAAATATGTGACAGCAACGTCCTAGCATGCACACGTTGCAGTTAGAGTGCTAAGGTGAATCACATCAAGTGCTTCTTCATGTGTAGACACTCAGGTGGGTAATGGCCCCTTACCTCAAGGTAATAGGGCAAAAGCATGTAACAGGGAGAGCTTTTGGCAGCATCCGCCTATGGGCTCCAGCGCGTCCCTCACCAGCCTAGGTCCTAGGATGGGGTTCCCTCAGATGCAATGCGGGGGGGATGTAAAAGATAATAGGCAGGAAGAAAGCCAATAGTGTAATCCCGTTTGATAGATAAAACCTCTTTTTAGTCAAAATTGTAGGTACTCACATTAAAGTTTAAAAAACAGCAGTTTTGGTCCGGCGAGCTCGTATGCCTCTGATAGTGTGTGCAACCTGTCTCGTCCCTACGCGTGACGTCACACCACACGTGACTTCATCAGGGGATCCCCTGATGAAGTCACGTGTGGTGTGACGTCACGCGTAGGGACGAGACAGGCTGCACACACTATCAGAGGCATACGAGCTCGCCGCTCGTCGGACCAAACTGCTGTTTTTTAAACTTTAATGTGAGTACCTACAATTTTGAATAAAAAGAGGTTTTATCTATCAAACGGGATTACACTATTGGCTTTCTTCCTGCCTATTATCTTTTACATCCCCCCCGCATTGCATCTGATGGAACCCCCTCCTAAGACCTAGGCTGGAGAGGGACGCGCTGGAGCCCATAGGCGGATGCTGCCAAAAGCTCTCCCTGTTACATGCTTTTGCCCTATTACCTTGAGGTAAGGGGCCATTACCCACCTGAGTGTCTACACACGAAGAAGCACTTGATGTGATTCACCTTAGCACTCTAACTGCAACGTGTGCATGCTAGGACGTTGCTGTCACATATTTAAATTCAAAGGACTTTTTTTCTTGTGAAAGTTTTTTCCATTTATTTTTCCATTGTTTTTCTTTTTTCATTTTTCAAGATTTGGGACATTTACCTTATCATCCTTTGATGAAGTTTTGCACATTATGCACCTTATGTAAAAAGGAGCGAACCACTCCTCCACTGCCTAAAAGGCTTTCACATTGCACTTTATGTTTGCACCATACACAGTGTCAATTTTTGAGCTGTGGATGCACACAGCTTCAACTATTATGCACTTTATTTAGGACCATTGTCAGTTATTGATGTTTAGTTAGTTTTATTATCACTGTTATTTACCCTCCAAGTATAAGGGTTTCACTTTATTAATTTTTGTTATCTTTTATGCTATACTACATACTTATTAACCTTTGTCACGTCCTTGGTTGTTACTATCTATATCCCGAATACTTTACGCATTTTTTAGTTATTATATTAGCTTTAATACTAATACCACCATTGTAATCTATCTTCACTATTTATTATCTTAACGACATAAGTGACATTTATTATCTAAGCCACACTGGTCCTTGTATTCAGGATTAGCGCAGCACCACCCATTTATATATATAAGGTGATATTTAAGGAAGTGGTATGTCCCAAGGGGACCTTTTTTTTTTTTTTTTTTTTGAAAATGTGCACGGTGTCAAAGAGTGTATGGGATACGCTCTGAGAGTTTTATTTGATCCATTCTACTCAATACCTGGGGCCAAGGGACTGTTGATTAATGCCAATTAAAAGGCTACCATCCAATGGATGCTGTGTGGGTACATTAGGTATAGGTGCAAACAATATACACATCTTAGGGGAGGGAAATTTTTTTGCCTATAATAAGTTCAATCTTAGCAGCTGCTTGTAGCCATATGTGTTTACAAATTCTGCAGTTCCAGAATGTATGTAAGATGGTACCTTGATCTAGGCATCCTCTAAAACATGAGGAAGATACCAATGGATAAAATTAGTTTATTTTATTCGGGGTTAAGTACCATCTGGTGTGTAACTTGATGGCTGTTTCTCTCGCTGAAATTGAGCAAGTACATTTCAGTAGGTTTTGGATCATAGTGGTCCATTCCGGTAGTGTGAAAGATTGGTCCAAGTCAATTTCCCATTGAAGCATTGGTTTTGACTTTTCCTAAAGAGAAAGTTAATTTAAACAGCAGTAAATACAAGAGATCAATCCCCTATCTCTCAATTAGGGATGGGCGAACGGTCTGGCCGGAGCATAAGTTCGGATGTTCTGCGAACACCGAACAATATGCGGTGTTCGGGGCAAATTCGAAAGCCGCCGGAACACCATTAAAGTCTATGGGACACTAACATCAAAAATCAAAAGTGTTTATTTTAAAGGCTTATATGCACATTATTGTTATAAAAAGTGTTTGGGGACCCGGGTCCTGCCCCAGGGGACATGTATCAATGAAAAAAAAATTTTTAAAAAACTGCCGTTTTTTCGGGAGCAGTGATTTTTTTTTTATGCTTAAAGTGAAACAATAAAAATGAAATATTCCTTTAAATATTGTGCCTGGGGGGTGTCTATAGTATGCCTGTAAAGTGGCACATTTTTTCCGTGTTTAGAACAGTACCACAGCAAAATGACATTTCTAAAGGAAAAATTGTCATTGAAAACTGATCGCGGCTGTAATGAATTGTCTGGTCTCGGCAATATGGATAAAACTCATTGAAAAAAAGAGCATGGGATCCCCCCCAGTCCATTACCAGGCCCTTCGGGTCTGGTATGATTATTAAGGGAAACCCCAAACCAAATAAAAAAAAAAAAACTATTGCGTGGGGTCCCCCTAAAATCCATACCAGGGCCTTCGGGTCTGATATGGATTGTAAGGGGAACCCTGCGCCAAATTAAAAAAAAAATGGCCCCCTTGTTAAAGGGGGCTTCCAGATTCCGATAAGTTCCCCGCCCGCAGACCCCCACAACCACCGGGCAAGGGTTGTGGGTATGAGGCCATTCTTCCTTTTAACATGGGGACAAGGTGCTTTGGGGGGCTACCCCAAAGCACCCTCCCCATGTTGAGGGCATGTGGCCTGGTATGGCTCTCGTCCCCCCTCTTTTCCTGTGACCCCAAGCCATTTTTTTTTAATTTTGGCACGGGGTGCCCCTTAATATCCATACCAGACCTGAAGGGCCTGGTATCGAATTTGGGGAGACCCCCACGCATTTTTTTTTTTTTAATTTTGGTTCTGGGTTCCCCTGTGGAATCCCATGCCATTTTTATCAATGAACTTTTATGTGTATTGCCGGGACCGACCATTCATTATAGCCGCGAGTACTTTTAAATGACTTTTTTTCCTTTAGAAATGTAATTTTGCTCTTGGACTGTTCTAAACACGGGAAACATGCGCCACTTTACAGGCATACTATAGACACCCTCCAGGTACAAAATTTAAAGGAATATTTCACTTTTATTGTTTCACTTTAAGTATTATTAAAATTACTGCTCCTGAAAAAACGGCCGTTTTTAAAACTTTTTTTTGTATTGATACATGTCCCCTGGGGCAGGACCCAGGTCCCCAAACACTTTTTAAGACAATAACTTGCATATAAGCCTTTAAAATTAGCACTTTTGATTTTTCATGTTCGTGTCCCATGGACTTTAACAGTGTTCGCGTGTTCGAACAAATTTTTTGCCTGTTCACATGTTCACACCGGGGGGTGTTTGGCTCATCCCTAATAATAACACCATAAGTTAGGAAGGCTTAAACCACCATTTGAATGAGATCTGTGCATGAGAGAGTAACCAAACCTTGTTTTTTTGTTGAGCCATATAAATTTCTCTTTGAAGGGACTATAAAGTGCTTTTAGGGATCCGTGTGGGTAAAGCTCTAAAATCAAAAAGTAATTTAGGTAAAATCACCATTTTGGTAGCTGTTATTCTCCCCAAAAAAGATATGTAATAATTGGACCATAAATTTAGTAGTGTTTAAATATTTGTGAATAGTGGATAATTGGTTTGAAAAAGAGTTTTATAAGATGGGTAAGGAGGATGCCCAAATATTTAAAAGAGTGTGAGGTCCAAGTAAAAGAAAATCCCTCCTGCAAAGATGCCGCTAACAATGGTGGAAAATTTATAGGCATTGCAGTACATTTGGATAAATTAACCCCTAGGCCGGTGAGATTTTGAAATTATTCTAATTCTTTGATAAGGTTTGGAAGGGATATTAATGGGTCTGAAAGGAACAGCGAAATGTCATCGGCGTATAGGCTCAGTTTGAAATCTTTAAGGTCTTTGGAATAGCCTTTAGTATTAACATTATTAAAAATGGCACATGCGAAGAGGCACCTCTGTCTAGTTCCTCTACCTAATGCAAAGAACTCTGAGTTTTCACCTGGAAGTCTAATGCCGCGTACACAAAAGCGGAATGTCTGACAGAAAAAGTCAGATAGAAGCTTTTCATCGTATATTCTGATCATGTGTAGGCCTCATTGGACTTTTTTTTTCGAAAACTCTGACGGACCTAGAAATAGAACATGTTCTAAATATTTCCGACAGAACCAATTCCTATCAGGAAAACTGCTGGTCTGTATGCTGTCTGACGGACCAAACGACGCATGCTCTGAAGCAAGTAAGAGACGGAAGCTCTTGGCTACTGGCTATTGAACTTCCTTTTTCTAATCCCATCGTATATGTTGTACGTCACTGCGTTCTTGATGGTCGAACTTTGGTTTGATCGTGTGTACGCAAGACAGTTTCAGCGGAATTCCGTCGGAAAAACCTTCAGAGTTTATTCCGATGGAAAAAACGGTCGTGTGTACAGGGCATAATTCTAGTTTGAGGATTTTGGTATAAAGCTCTAAAACCATGTATGAATTCATTGCAAAGACTGTATTTGGGGAGCAGTAGTTCCAGGTATGACCAACTGACATTATCAAAAGCCTTGTGGATATCAAGGCTAAGAATAACTACTGGGTTTACATGTAAGTTCTACAATTCTATAATACAGCATCCTGTATTATATTTGTGACAAGCCTTAAATTGTCAGTAATCTGTCAGCCCAGAATAAAACCAGTGTTGTCTGGGTGGATTAATGAGGCGATGAGGCCACTCTGTCCGCCAGCACACGGCCAAAAATTTTGAGGTTGTTATTTATAACTGATATTGGGTGATAGTTCTGTGGTAAGGTGTGATCTTTATGGGGCTTGGGTAATTAACATATTGGCTAGAAGCATTTCTTCTGGGAATTTATTGCCTTGTAAAATATAATGGTATAATTTGGATACATGAGGGGCCAGAATATAGGAAAAAAAATTATAATATAAGGTAGAATACCCGTCTGGACCAGGTGCTGTGGAGGTTTTTAGGGCCTTAATAATCTCATTTATTTAGCGGTACATGGTGCGTTCAGTTTCTCAATTTGCTGTGTAGACAGTGGGAAGCAAAACGTCCCCAGGCCAATCCAAAGAAGACTCTCTTGGTGAAGATTGAGGAGTCAACAGTAAATTCTTGTAGAAGTCAGAGAAAATCTCCAAAACTTCTTTAGGGTGAGAGACTACATTTTCTTTTGGAATTGCATAATTTATAGACACGTGGGGGTTTGTAAATTATTTTAGCTTTCTAGCAAACATGGTAGAGCAGAGTTTCTATAAAATAGGAATTTTGCTTTGGACCATCTCAAGGCCTTTTCAGTAGACAACGATGTGTCAAGGGCTCTCCTTTTATCCTGGATTTGCTTATATAAATCTGGAGATGGGGATTGGGAATGTTTGTAATATAGTTTGTCTAATTCTTTAGTTAGGGTATTAATATCAATTAATTTTGATTTGTTTTTGGCTGAGGCGGTATCAATTAGGTGACCTCTCATAACTGCCTTATGTGCTGTCCATAAAGTGGTAGAAGGTATGTCTGGAGTTAAATTACGAGTAAATTAATTTCCTAATTATGTTGAAAGTTGTTGGGTAATAGTGGGGTCTGTTAATAGAGAGTCAAAAATACGCCATTTATATGGAGTAGGGGCCATGCCTATGTGAGATGTAGTGAAAGACAATGTGATGGTCAGACCAAGGGCATATATGGATGTCAGCTTTAGATGAGTTAGCTAAAATGATTGGGGTTCCAAAAATATAGTCTAATCTTGCATAGCTTTCATGTGGATGAGAATAAAAAGTATAAGCTCTTATGGCAACTTTATGAGCTCTCCAGGTATCTATTGATTGAAGGTTGTGTAGGGAATGGCAAAGCAATTTAGGGAACTCCTTTGACGATGGGACAACTCTACTTCTATCAAGTATGGAATTTGCTGTCAAATTAAAGTCTCCTCCTACTATTAGGTGGGGGGAATTACATATGTCATGAATATCAATTTTTTTTTGAAAAATGTAGATTGTGCCTCATTTGGGGCATAAATTGAGGCAGTAGTGATTTGGCGACCTTTAAGGATGCCTTTCAGGATCAGGAGTCTACTCTCTCGGTCCTTGTTTTTATTGAGTAATTCCATGACTAGTGATCTCCTTATGAAGATGGCAGTACCACGAATCTTGGAAATATAGTCTGTACAATAATGCTGGCTATAAGATTTGTTAAAATATTGCGGGTGATTATTGGTGGCAAAGTGGGTTTCCTGCAGTAAAATAATATCCGCACCTAATCTTTTATAGTTACGGAATGCTTTTTTTTACGTTTGCTGGGTGAAGTAAAACCCTGAACATTGTGTGATAATACTTTAAGTCCCATTGTAGAACTCATAGGTAGAGATTGTTTTGATATGATAGGAAGCTATATTTACTATAGTAGGGGCTACTAAAACTAGAATTAAATAACCAGTGTGTTTACTTATTATTATTATTATTCTTACAAAAAATGGAGATTAGAGTATCTATCCAGTAGAACAACAGTAATGATAATCTTAGAGAAAATATCAACATTGCATTGCATATGGTTACGCATATATAACACCTTAAGGAAAAAGATTTTTTGTTAGACCTTTCAAAAACTTGTAAAATTAGACTAACTTAATAAAACTCTGAGAAATAATATATATCAGGGTGTAAGACACCACCTGATCAAGAACCATTTTGGTGTGGACAAAAATGTCCAAAACTCACATAAGGAGCCCTATCTATTAAAACAATAAATAACGTGACCAGTCGCATAAGAATCGCTACAAACTGAACCATATTTTGGGATCCCATTGTGAGTAGGGAGACAAATGAATGGAGGTGGAGCAGATCAGTCTCAGCGAAGATTCTATAAGAAAAAAATGATGTGCATGCTGTATATCATATACTGAAAAAGTATAAATTCTTATAAAAGGTAATATGATATACCAACTAGTGTCCTTTTAAAGGAGTAGATCAGCTGTTTACTTTGAGCTGCCATTGGTCCACTCTTCTTTACAGATCATCCCTCCATAAATTTTCTATAGGATTAAGGTCTGGAGACTGGCTAGGCCACTCATGTGCTTCTTCTTGAGCTACTCCTTTGTTGCCTTGGCGGTATGTTTTTGGTCATTGTCATACTGGTAGAGCCATCCATGACCCATCTTCGGTGTTTTGGCTGAGAGAAGAAGGTTCTCATCCAAGATTTTACAAAACATGGCCCCATCCATTAACCCCTCAATGAGGCAAAGTGGGCCTGTACCTTTAGCAGAGAAACAGCTCCAAAGCATAATGTTTCCACCTCTGTGCTTGATTGTAGGCATGGTGTTCTTGGAGTCATAGTCAGCATTTTTCTTCCTCCAAACACGGCAAGTCAAGTTAATGCCAAAAAGCTCACTTTTGGTCTCATCTGACCACAGCACTTTCTCCCAATCCTTCTCTGTATCATTTAGATGTTCATTGGCAAACTTCAGATGGGCCTATACATGTGCCTTCTTGAGGGGGGCCCTGTGGGTGCTGCAGGATTTCAATGCATGGTGGCGTATTGTGTTACCAATGGTCTGTTTGGTGACTGTGGTCCCAACTACCTTGAAATCATTCACAAGCTCCTTTGGCATGATCCCTCACTTTTCTCATGATCATCCTTACCCCATGAGGCAAAATTTTGCATGGAGCTCCAGACCAAGGACGATTGATGGTTATTTTGTATTTCTTCCATGTGCAAATAATCACTGCAACAGTTGTATTCTTCTCACCAAGTTTCTTGCTGATGGTCTTGTAGCCCATTCCAGCCTTGTGCAGGTCTACAATCTCATCCCTGATGTCCTTTGACAGCTCTTTGGTCTTGCCCATGATGGTGAGGTTTGAAGGGAAGAAACAGATTCTGTGGACAGGTGTCTTTTATACACATAACGAGTTGTCATTAGGAGCACCTTCTTAAATTGACAGGACTAATCTGTGTACCACATGAGCCAGTCTGTGGGAGCCAGAATTATTGTTGGTTGGTAGGGGATGAAATACTTATTTTACTCACTGAACTGCAACTCAATTTATGACATTTGTATTGTGTGTTTTTTCTGGATTTTTGGTTGATATTCTGTCTCTACCATTTAAAATACACCTATGATAACATAGACCCATTATAGACCCTATGATAAACACCATAAAACCCATTATAGACACCTATGATAACATAGACCCATTATAGACCCTTCATTTCTTTGTAAGCTGGCAAACTTACAAAATCTGCAGGGGATCAAATAATTATTGTCGCCACTGTACCTACCCTGCAATCTTTAGAAATTGGAAGCAGTATAGTCAGATCATGTGATGATATTTTATAAGATGGTTTCATCATTTTTTATTAAGTAAGTGAAGTAAGGGTGAGGGTGCATTCACAACTGCAAATGCACCCTGCTTAGATGTGAGAACCTTAGTGGGGTACAGCTGCTAGAGCTGGCAGCCTCCCATTTCTTTCAATGGGCTGCCTCTCACAACCAATCACGGGAAATCCTTCTGGGGTTCTCGCAGCTAGTTGGATGCAGGGTACATTCACAGGTGTGAATGCACCCTAATAAATGCTTATATTGGGGGCTTATTTGCTGAAATATGGTACTGTATTGGAACCTTGATTTCTGCTTTAAATTGCAAAAGGCAGTTAATAAATCCATCAATCAAGTCAACTTTTTTCAAAACATGAACTTTATTTATTGTGAATATTAAGAGGAAAGCCATGTATTATCAGTAGCACCTGTGTTCGCTTCAGGTTGTATAATGGGAATAGCAGAGCTGATTGGTGCTGTGAGCTGTGTTTGTGTTTTATTAGGCAGTTAGAGGACAGAGACAAGATAATCATATATTGACCTCCCAGCTGAATGACAAGGAGGGATCGCTGCTCCAGCTGCAACTAGAAATGAAGACCTTGACTCAGGTGAGAATTCTGTAAAACCAAGTTTGGAAACATATTTGCACATAGGATAGAGCTAGGCATCAACCCCCCCCCCCCCCCCCCCCCCAAAAAAAAAACTTTTTTTTTTTTCTCATGCTTCTTCACTGCTTCAGCCATTAGAAGTAAAGGAGATGTTGATACTACTGGGTATGAAGAAGCACGTCAGTCCCTCCCATGTAATAGTACAGCTGCTAAGTGATTGGCAGAGCTTGGTCACATGGTCCTTAGCTGGAGCTTATAATGGGCATCTTTCTGTACTCTTGGTGGCGGAATGAGGCAGCGAGGAAGCAAAGGAGAGAATATGCTGCTGGAGAGAAATCTGCATTTGCATATCATAGGTCTGCTTTAAAATGCATTGCACAAAACTGTCAATTAAGCCTCATAATTCATAGGGGGAACATGGTCGTATTCTCCAGGTTTCTCTTTTTTAATTTGGACATAATGTAGCTATAGTGCCTAGAAATCCTTGGTAGAAATGTAAGGCCCAGTCAAACCTATGCATTATTGTAACATGGTAAAAAGTGCATTTTAGTGTAAACTACCACATCAAATGTGTTGCATTGCCATTCATTTTGAATGCCACCCCAATGCATCATAAAACATCTACAGAACACCACCATGTGTTGTGTTGCAGTGTGCTGCAGAAACCCATGAAAAATCCACTGAACACAAATAACTATAGAAACTGAATCTTATTTTTTTTCTATTTTTTTTCTAGCTTTTTTCAATTCCAGTTTGCTAGTTTTTTGGCATACGTAGCTAGGCACTGGCATGGGGGACTTGTATAAATGCAAAAAAAAAAAAAAAAAAAGTTTTAAAACACTGTTTAAGAGGAAGTAAACCAAAATGAGTTTTACTTCCTCTTTTGCTCCCGCAAGGCCTGCAAATTAAAAGCATAATGGGCTAGTATGCATCGCAAATACCTGCAAATGAAGCCCGAGCTGTCCCCTGTGCAGGCCGCATCCATCTTCGCCCCTCTTCCTTCTGGGGCTCTGTTACTGGCCAGAGCCGCGTGCCGTCACTCCCGTGCATGTGCGCGGGAGTCGTCAGTCACGACACGCGCTGGGGGGAAGAAACGGCACGGTGGTCCGTTTCTTCACAGCGCATGCGCCGATGACGACATTGGCACACTACAAGTGAACTATCTCCTAAACGCCGCACGTTTAGGAAATATTTCCATTATCCAATTATCTTATTATCTTATTCTAGGCTTACCTATAGATAAAAGTAAGACAAAAGGGTTTACAATCACGTTAAGAAGGGAGGGAGTCTTTTTCATGCAGCCACGTTAAGAAGGGAGGGAGTCTTTTTCATGCAGCCTAAAGGGCGCGATTTATTGTGTTTCATGGGAATGCATGCAATTTTATGTGTCACTGTAACAGACAGATGTGAACCAAGCCTAAAGAAGGTCAGAGAACACTACGGGAGCACTAGAATGTGAATTTGTCAGAGATTTGGACACATTGTATAAGGTGGTAGAGTGACTTTTCAAAGTGATTGAGAAATAATTTTTCACTTTTTTTTACCAACACAGATATTGTAATATATATATATATATATACACACACACACACACACACACACACACACACACACACACACACACACACACACACACACACACACACACACACACACTGAGCAAAATTATGAACGCAACACTTTTGTGTTTGCCCCTATTTATCATGAGCTTAACTCAAATATCTTTGACTTTTTCTATGTACACAAAAGGCCTATTTCTCTCAAATATTGTTCACAAATCTGTCTAAATCTGTGTTAGTGAGCACTTCTCCTTTGCCGAGATAATCCATCCACCTCACAGGTGTGGCCTATCAAGATGCTGATTAGACAGCATGATTATTGCACGGGTGTGCCTTAGGCCTGCCACAATAAAAGGCCACTCTAAAATGTGCAGTATCTGATGTGACCACTATTTGCCTCACACAGTGCAGCACATCTCCTTCACATAGAGTTGATTAGGATGTTGATTGTGGCCTGTGGAATGTTGGTCCATTTCTCTTCAATGGCTGTGCGAAGTTGTTGGATATTGGCAGGAACACTCTGTTATATACACTGATCCAGAGCATCCCAAACATGCTCAATTGGTGACATGTCCGGTGAGTATGCTGGCCATGCAAGAACTGGGATGTTTTCAGCTTCCAGGTATTGTGTACAGATCCTTGCAACATGGGGCTGTGCATTATCATGCTGCAACATGAGGTGATGGTTGTGGATGAATGACACAACAATAGGCCTCAGGATCTCGTTGCGGTATCTCTGTGCATTCAAAATGCCATCAATAAAATGTGCACCTGTGTTAGTTGTCCATAGCATACGCATGCCCATACCATAACCCCACCGCCACTTTGGGCCACTCGATCCACAACGTTGACATCAGCAAACCGCTCAACCACACAACGCCATACCCGCTGTCTGCCATCTGCCCTGTACAGTGAAAACTGGGATTCATCCATGAAGAGAACACCTCTCCAAAGTGCCAGATGCCATTGAATGTGAGCATTTGCCCACTCAAGTCAATTACGACGACAAACTGCAGTCAGGTCGAGACCCCGATGGGGACGACGAGCATGCAGATGATCTTCCCTGAGACAGTTTCTGACAGTTTGGGCAGAAATTCTTTGGTTATGCAAATCCATTGTTGCAGTAGCGATCCGGGTGGCTGTTCTCAGATGATCTTGGAGGCGAAGATGCTGGATGTGGAGGTCCTGGGCTGGTATGGTTACACGTGCTCTGTGGTTGTGAGGCTGGTTGGCTGTATTGCCAAATTCTCTGAAACGCCTTTGGAGACGGCTTATGGTAGAGAAATGAACATTCAATTCAAGGGCAACAGCTCTGGTGGACATTCCTGCAGTCAGCATGCCAATTGCACGCTCCCTCAAAACATGCGACATCTGTGGCATTGTGCTGTGTGATAAAACTGCACATTTTAGAGTGGCCTTTTATTGTGGCCAGCCTAAGGCACACCTGTGCAATAATCATGCTGTCTAATCAGCATCTTGCCACAAAGGAGAAGTGCTCACTAACACAGATTTAGACAGATTTGTGAACAACATTTGAGAGAAATAGGCCTTTTGTGTACCTAGAAAAAGTTGTAGATCTTTGAGTTCAGCTCATGATAAATAGGGGCAAACACAAAAGTATTGCGTTTATAATTTTGCTTAGTGTATATAGACTTTTTTAGTATTACTTATTATTCACGGTCATACTTTGTCTTTGTTTTTATGGCATGGTGTATACCATTAATTATTTAAGTTCTTTTTATTTAGTGGTTGGTAATATTGTCTAGAGATTGTAGTTAATTTCATTCTGCCAGTAAAGCATGGCATTTACTGGGGAAGAACAATTGACACCAGGCCACAAACACTGTCCATCCAACATTTACCTTTGGTAATGCTAACACAGGGTTTGTCAAATTATACTTAACTACCCCCTGCACATCTGCATTTGGGCTGGCAGTAAGGAAAATCAGTAATCTTTTTAGAATTTGCTCTATCCTTTAGACCAGGGGTTTCCAAACTACGGCCTATGGGTCAGATCTGGCCTGAAATAATATTTTATTTGCCCTTCGGCTGGAGTCAGTGGTATATCCTCAAAGTGCAAAGAAAAATTGAGGAATCAGATCAGCTGAGGCTGCCTGTGGTCTCTGCTCCAACCAAATGTAAGAGGGGACACTCATAAGGACCGTGATGTACAGGGGGACTCTGATGGGGGCCTTGATGTAAGGAGGGACTCTGATGTAAGGGGTGCCTGGTGTAATGGGAGGCCTGATGGGGACCCTGATGTAAGGGGGGACTCTAATAGGGAGCGTGATGTAAGGGGCACTCTGATGGGGACCCTGATGTAGATGTGGGGGGGGGGCTCTGCTGTAAGGGGACTTTAATGGGGACCCTGATGAAAGGAGAGGATTCTGATATAATAGGAAACTCTGATATAAGGGGGGCTCTGATGGGGATCCTGATTTAAGGGGGATTCTGATTGAGTCTCTGATGTAAGGGGGGACTTTGTTGGGGACTGTGATGTAAAAGGGGACTCATTTATTTATAAAACTGATTTTTTTTTTTCAGCCCGCAAATTTTAGTAAAAGGTATTATATGGCCCTCGTACTGTTATTACAGACCTTAGCTTAGTCTGATATTGTCTCAACAAATCACCAGTTTAGCTAAAAAGGAAGTAGGGTAGAATAGTGCAGCACAGCAAGGCCTGGAGAGAAATTAAAATGCTACAGTATACAAGTATATTTACAATTTTCAGTTTTACCGGAGTTTAACTTCTGCCTAAAAAAGTACCGGTAAATTCCAAATCCAATCTACTCATACCCTGCCCCGTATGTGTTCATATCTTCACAAATTCCAGACCTTGCTGTCCCAAACTGTTCTAGCCCAATATAAAATGCCATTTTGTTCAAATTCAAGACAACTCTGAGGCCTATTTTATCAATGCTATTAAAATAATTACCCCATGCCATGTTTCATATTAAATTGTCATTTCAACGAAAGTGGCTGCGCTGTCCCTTTAAAATTCAATAGTGCTTATTTAGTGACAAAGATTATAAAAGTGAATAAAGCAAAAAAAAAAAAAAAAAAAAGACAAATATATGTATAATGTCCGTACAGATGTAATACATATCCTGGTGAACAGTCCCAAATGAAGATGGAAAATCCTTCATTTGGGACACACTTCAAAGTGTGAGATGAAGAACATTCAGTGCAGCAGGAATAAAGGGTGCCAAGGAGTCACACCACCCACATGTAATGTAAACTCCTTACCAGAGACGCTGATCCCGCTTAGAGATTATGAGGCGCCTTGCTATCCCACAGCACCCAATGCCCAGACACACCACTCCATCTAAGAATAATCCTGTGTAAATGTGCTCAGCACAGAGGAATTAAAAGCAAGAAAGGACCACAATAGTGCAGTATTTTTAAAATCATGGACTTTTAATAAGGTCACAGGCATGTAAATGATAAGCACCACCGGATTCCCACCAGCGTGCATGCAGACGTCACCTGTTCAGTCCCAGCCAACGCGTTTCCCCTGTAAAATGCGTCTTCAGGGGATAGAGGCACAACACGGGACATGCATTACTCCCTTAAAATGGATGTAAATGCTCACATATACCCAGTGATGTGAACAGCCTCAGATGATACACAGAGATGAAACAAATCCTCCTACATAAGTTTTACATGTATATCTGCTGTCTTCAGCTTTATATACTGTTTGTGTGCACATTGTGTTAGAATTTTCACTTCCTCATTTAGCAGTAGCAGTGTAGTGTTGGATTACACTGGGAGACAGCTAATTGGAGGAAAGGCACACACTCCCTTCCACATAGGCAGAGACTTTCAGAGCTCTGCTGTGAGTAGAGCAGCTTTCTGCTAATCTATTTGTTGCACCCACCCTGACACAAAATTCAGGCTGGTTATATCTCATGTGTTCGAGAACTTGTCAGAAGTTACCATGCTGATAACAGAAGAACAGAGCAGGAGAAAGACACAGGACTTAATGCTTTGGAGAGAGATAAGAAAACACTGCAGATATATTTGCCCAGCTCAAATTTCATGAATCCTGTTTACATCCACTTTAAATACAGTCCAGGAAAGGGATACTCATTCACATTTTAGCTGCTTTTTGGGGAATTGGACACACATTGCTTGCTCCACCTGCAGTATCCCCCTCCTGGACTTTATTTAAAGGAGTAATGGATGTCCCCTGTTTTGCCTCTATCCGCTTAAGACGCTTTTTACAGGGAAACACGTGGGCTGGGGCTGAACACATGACATCTTTATGCAGGCTGGCGCTGGTGGTGCTTATCGCTAGTTTCATCCCTGTGATTGTCTTTTTATTGTAAGTACATTACCTTATTAAAAGTGTATGATTTTAAAAATACTGCACCATGGTGGTTCCTTCTTGCTTTTAATCCCTCTGTGCTTAGCACATTTACACAGGACCATACTTATATGGAGTGGGGTGCCTGGACATTTGGTGCTGTAGGACAGCTTGGCGCCCCATGATCTCTAATGCCGCGTACACACGGCCGGACTTCCCGACAGAAAAAGTCTGATGGGACCTGTGTATGCCCCATCGGACTTTTTCTGTCGGCATTTCCGACGGACTCAGATATAGAACATGTTCTAAATCATTCAGTCGGAAATGCCAACGGAGTTTAGCTCGTTGGCAAGTCCGGCCGTGTGTACGCGGCATAAGCGGGATCAGTGTCTCTGGTAAGGAGTTTACATGTGAGCGGTGTGACTCCTTGGCACCCTTTTTTCCTGTTGCACTGAATGCTCTTCATCTCACACTTTGAAGTGTGTCTTATCCTTTTCGGTTTTCCATCTTGATTTTCGACTGTTCCCCAGGATATTTATCCATCTGTACCGACATTATACACATATTTAAATTTTTTTTTTGTTGCTTTATTCACTTTTATAATCTTTGTCTTTGTCACTAAAAAACACACACACTCGTATATGCTTTTGTATTCATATTTTAATAGTCCATATGTATATTTATCCATCTGTATGGATATATATACTTTACTGTATATGTTTTTTGTTTTGTTTTAGGTTGAGGGTGAATTATCATATTATAATACATATACTTTAAGGCTTGAGTGTCTTTTGACACTTCTAAAATAATACTTAACTTCTTTATTGAATATTTATTTATTTATTTTTTAATCAGGTAATTTTTATTGAGAGATGTTTGCAATTTACAACAAGACTGAGACACAGAAAACATTTCCACTAAACATGCGGAAATACAAAACAGACATTTTGAGAAAAAGAAAAAAAAAATTCAAGTAAAATATACGAATTCCAGATTTTACAAACATTTTCATGTAAAACTTTCCAATATAGAAGTGGGTTGACAATGGCAATCCTTTTGTGCCTTATTGGTAACAATTTGAAGCAATAACCTATACTCAATTTTGCGACCGTACCAGGAAGGCATGTGCAAACCTTTATCCCAATTAAGGGACCTACACTACTTCTATCTTTCCACAGTATTATCTGCAAGCATGTTATGCCCCGTACACACGGTCGGACATTCCGACAACAAAATCCATGGATTTTTTCCGACGGATGTTGGCTCAAACTTGTTTTGCATACACACAGTCGCACAAAGTTGTCAGAAAATCCGATCGTTCTGAACGCGGTGACGTAAAACACGTACGTCAGGACTATAAACGGGGCAGTAGCCAATAGCTTTCCTCTCTTAATTTATTCTGAGCATGCGTGGCACTTTGTGCGTCGGATTTGTGTACACACGATCGGAATTTCCGACAACGGATTTTGTTGTCGGAAAATTTTATAGCAAGCTCCCAAACTTTGTGTGTCGGAAATTCCGATGGAAAATGTGTGATGGAGCCTACACACGGTCGGAATTTCTGACAACAAGGTCCTATCACACATTTTCCATCGGAAAATCCGACCGTGTGTACGGGGCATTAGAGTGAGTAGACAGATTGAAGTCCAGCCATAGCGACCACATTTTTTGAAATTTTTTGGGGCATTTCCTATGTTTGTATGTCAGTGATTATTTTTAATTAATTATTTATTTTCAGATTGTATGCACTAAGCTTACACTTTTGGTACCTTCTCATGGTAATAGTATATGGTATAACTTTATTGTATGCACAGTAGCACTTTGAATTTTAAAGCGTGCCCACTTTAGTTGAAATCGCTTTTTTACATCTAGTATCTTGATCGTGTAATGGATGCAGCAGTCCTTATTTATATTTTATTTGCTAGTGCAAGGAATTGATTTGGTTTGTCTTTAATATTAAATTGTCAACCTGTAAGATACCCCGTGTAGAAAAAGGGGTTTGTCTGAGGCCTGTAATTGTAGTAACTGTAGTTTGTCTGTGTTGCTCTTTGCAGCGTATGATAATGTCAGTAATCAAAACCAGCATATTGCTAAATTCAGAGCTAACTGAACAGAGCTCGAAGCATCCCAAATACAGTAAATGAACGCAAAGTTTAAATGATACCAAATATTCAACTGTCTTACTTTAAAGGCTGGCTAGATGATTGTTGTAAAGGCTGGCTAGATGATTGTTGTAATTGTTAGGAATCATAGCAGGCACTGTTAGTCTAACATCTAAAGGTTTATCTATATTATATGGGGCTTTGTATTTCTGGGCCTCCTGCCAGCTTGAAGGATAATCTGTAAAGGAAGAGCAGCATCCAGGCTGCCCGCTGGAGCAGGCAGTCTCCGGGGTCCTTACCATATATAGAAGAGAGCGGTCTGGGTGCCTAATTTTAGCAAAAATGCACCAGCTTACCTTTTAAATCAAGGTCATTGTGATGAAAGCCTAGTTTAATTGTTTAATTAAAGAAAAAAGTGGCAGCTCTTATCTGAGCTCTTGACTAAACTACTGCTCCTCTGATTTATTAGAAGCAAAGCTCTAATAAAGATAAAAAATGAAGAGATTTATCTATCTATCTATCTATCTATCTATCTATCTATCTATCTATCTATCTATCTAGTCTGTCTACGCTATATTACCAAAAGTATTGGGACACCTGCCTTTACACGCACATTTAACCACTTCAATACCAGGCACTTAGACACCTTCCTGCCCAAGCCAATTTTCAGCTTTCAGCGCTGTCACAATTTGAATGACAATTGCGCGGTCATGCTACACTGTACCCAAACAAATTTTTTATCATTTTGTTCCCACGAATAGAGCTTTGTTTTGGTTGGTATTTGATCACCTCTGCGATTTTTATTTTTTGCGCAACAAATAAAAAAAGACCGAAAAATGTTGAAAAAAAACAAGTTTTTCTTTGTTTCTGTTACTTTGTTTGTGAATAAGTACATTTTGTTCTTCAATGATGGGCACTGATATGGCTGCACTGACGGGCACTGATAAGGCGGCACTGATGGGCACCGATGAGGTGGCACCAATGAGGTGGCACTGATAAGGCGGCACTGATGGGCACCGATGAGGTGGCACCAATGAGGTGGCACTGATGATGGGCACTGATAGGCGGCACTGGTATGCGGCACTGATGGGCACTCGTAGGCGACACTGATGGGCAATCATAGGCAGCACTGATGGGCACTCATAGGCGGCACTGATGGGCACTTATGGGTGGCACTGATGGGTACTTATGGGTGGCACTGATAGGTGGCATGGATGGGCACTGATAGGTGGGCACTGATAGGTGGGCACTGATAGGTGGCACTGATGGACACGGATGGGTGGTACTGATGACACTGATGGGTGGCATTGCTGGGCATCCCTGTTTTGTAATGCACCACAGAGGTGCCAGTCAATGCCCATTTGTGGGCACTGATTGGCATATTTTGGGCATATTTGTTCACATGTGGATGGCCATGGGGGATGTACCTGGCCATCCACATGCTGGGGGATTCCCTGGTGGTCTAGTGTGGGCATCTGGGGGAGGGCTGCGCTGATAAACAATCAGCGCAGACCCCCCCTGTCAGGAGAGCCGCTGATCTGCTCTCCTCTACTCGCGTCTGTCAGATGCGAGTGAGGAAAAGCCGATCAACGGCTCTTCCTGTTTACCTCGTGATCAGCTGTGATTGGACATGGCTGATCACATGGTAAATAGCCTCCACCGGAGGCTCTTTACCGAGATCGGTGTAGCAGTGTTTCACACTGACACACCGCACCACCGATCGCTGCGATGCGTGCCCCCACGGGCACGTGGTGGCTGTTATCCTGAAGGACGCCTAGTCAGGATAACTGAACCACTGCCCGGCCGTCATTCTGCTCTAGGCCAGGCAGGAAGTGGTTAATGGCATTCCAGTCTTAGTCCATAGGGTTCAATATTGAGTTGCCCTCCCTTTGCAGCTATAACAGCTTCAACTCTTCTACGAAGTCTGTCCCTAAGGTTTAGGAGTGTGTCTATGGGAATGTTTGACCATTCTTCCAGAAGCGCATTTGTGAGGTCAGGCACTGATGTTGGGCAAGAAGGCCTGGCTCACAGTCTCCGCTCAGAATCAGATCACATTTTATGGCTAATTACTGCAGAAAATTTCAAGAGGTTTCCATACTTTTTCTTGTCACTATATATGAATTTTTTCACAGGCAAGTTATTGTATCTGTGGTGGGAGATCCGCATCAAAAATTGCTAGTGTCTATATCCTGACAGAGCAAATGAACATACAAAGTGATCATTACATGTTAGTCATGAGATAGTATTGCATAATTGCCTATCTATGAAGTACAGCACCCAGTAAAGTAGAACTCTAGGTAAAAAGAATTGAAATACATCACTATCTACTGTTACTAATACTTAATTTATTTGTAATTCAGGCATCCTTGTGATTTTCTAAACTCTGCCACACTACACAACCAGTTTTCTGAATCTCCACCTGTTAGCATTTTGCTTATATACACAGATGCAAGCACCATTCTCATATTATACTGTTGATTACATAGTTAACCCCTTCACGCCTAAGGGTAAAACAAATCTTAATGCCTAAGTACAATTTTGACACGTGTTGGTAAAGCCACACATATCACCACAACTACTTTGTGCATCCAGGTGGATTATACCTTTATTATACCTTTTTCAGAACAAGTTTTTATTATCGAAGGAAAACTGGCCCAAAATAGTGAAAAAAAATCTCTTTTTAATTTAGTTGTATATTTCTTGTTCTTGTACCATAACCTACCACCAAAGAACAACCCAAAATAAATTCTCCTTCTCCTGATAATCACAGCGATACCACATATGTGTATGTCAGTTGTTGTATGTACCCGTAGTACAGCCCAGAAGCAATAGTGCACTTTTTTTTTTGTCCTACCCAAAACACACCTTTCACTGATACTAATTTAAAAAGAAAAAAAAATCCTGCCCAAAATATACTGGCACTGACCTTTGACCCTCACTTGACCCAAACACTAACCCTGTCACTGTAAAGCAAACCTTGATCTAGGTATTTTTTCTTTATTTTTTATTCTTTATTTTGTTTAATTTTTTTTTTTTTTTTTTTTACACACACTGTTTTTTTGTTTTTTTTACCGCTCTGCAAAGAAACAGAAAGATACATTGCATCTTTCCTCTCCATTCACAGAGAGAGAAAAACACAGGGTCAGGCTACACAGTGACTGATCACTGCGGTAGCCAATCAGAGACTACCACAGCGATCAGGTGACCCGGAATCGGGAGATCCGAGTCCTGATCGTTAGTATGGGGCCCAGGGCTCTCAGTGAGATCGCGGTCTCTGTGCTGGGAGCTTGTTCCCAGCAGAAAGGGAGATACGCATATATGTGGCCCAACAGAAAAAAGCCCAGTGCAATGGGGTCCCATATATGTGTTACGTTTGCGGGAAGGGTTTAGATAGTTACATAGTTGGTAAGGTAGAATAAAAACACCAATCCATCCAGTTCAACCTGTGCATGTATGTTGCTACCAGTTTCAATATCATTGTACATTATGTTCACTAAGCAACAGAACTAGAAGATTTTTTTTAAATTAATTTACACTCTCTACTGACACCACCAGCTGCAGAAGGGAGTTCCACATCCTTACCACTCTAACAGTAAAGAACCTCTTGCGCAATTTAAGATTGAACAGTTTCTCATCCAGCTTCATTGTGTGGACATGTATCTTCTTTAGGGACCTAAGAAATCCTCCCAATACTAAGGGGAAACACAGAGGGGCCCCAGACTAAGTGCAGTATGATTAGAACTCAAAATTATTAAAAACAAGACAAATGGCAACTCACATCTTAGTTGATAAAAAAGGGCATGTAGGCCTCCGTAGTGACATCACTTCCAGTCCGGCACCATCTTGTGTTCCACGCAAGTTAATGCAGCGGTCGGCCGCTTCCTTTTGCTTTCCAGCCACACAGGCGCACCAACAGATGCTGCCAATCCACCAGGACCACTCAGGAGAGCCTGAGGACTGACCAGAATGATTTCCTACATGCCCTTTTTTATCAACTAAGATGTGAGTTGACATTTGTCTTGTTTTTAATAACTTTGAGTTAATTTTGAGCGTAGTAAACACAGTTTACTATGCTTCAGTTGTGAATGAACACAGTGAGTGATTGGTACCATTATGTTTATTTAGAAAAGAAAGGGGCTGGTAAATTACATATTTACTGGACCCTTCCTGCTCTCCATCCTGAAACAATCCGCCACAGCATTCTGCGGGAGAGGAGGGGAGGGAAGCCAGCAGCACTGCGGGGGGGGGGGGGGGGACATGGGGACACCCAGAACACCCTGTGCAAATGCCTATGGGCAGAGTGATGATGGTGCCTTATTGTCCAAGGAACAAACTGGAAGCAGAGAGGTGACACAGAAAGCTGACTTGCTGAATTAGGATAAAAATGTGTCAACTGTCTGTACAATGTGGCAGATGTGAGTATGTCATAAGACTGGCTGAACAGAATTCCAAATTCTTTAATATATATAACCATAAACATACTGTATATGTACTTAAAGGACAGTAATGCGTCTGTAACACTTAAGGGGAGGGATCGCTTACTTCCGACACTGTCCTTGATTTGTTGGCTTGTCATGTTGGACAGTGGGAAGGGCAGTCGGAGGCAGGCGAGCAGTTGATGTGCATGTGATTTCATGGTTTCTAAGCTGTACCAATTCTCATGACAGAAAATGAAGAAAGCCGGGGATGATAACATGAAACTGAAAGAAGAAAACCAAATGCTTCTTAAGATGATGGGCCAACTGAGCAGCTAAGACCATAGCCTGGGACCTCTCTCCAAATGGTGATAGAAAAAGCTGTTCACTCACTAGGTCCAAAAATTCAGTTGGCAATCAGGACAGGACTGTAATGAAATGATGAATCTGAAGGGAAGACACACAGGTTGTATGGTGAATGAGCTGAACTTAGGAGAACCCAGGAGACTCTTGGATACATGGGTTCAATGATGTTGTAGAAGAAAAACAAAGTTTCTGCAATTTGCAAAGTGCTGCTTGGTTTACACATTGCTATTGAGGTTTATTTATTTTCACAGGGCTATTGGTTTGTTCTTCCAGTCAAAGAGCAGTGCATTGCATAACAGTATAGCTAGAGCCTTTGCATAAGTGTCAGCACACACAGACATTCCCCATTGATGGGGTAACTGTACAATCATACTTTGTTGCTTTAGCAGTTAGGATATAGGCAGCATGAGGTTTGCCTAAATGCACTGATTCATATGCCATGTCTGTATCTTCACATGACTGGTTTATAGCTGATGTCCCCTGTGTTGCACCTACACAATAACACCTCCAACTACTTGCCTTACTTTACTTATTAAAATAAAACACACCACACCTTCTGGATTAAATGGCTATCAGGCCCCTTTATTAACAAATACCAAATTTACAAAAATAAACTCCATTTAAATATATATATACCACCTATATAAACCCAACTTTTAAACTACTGTTCTGTCTAAGGTTCGAGAAGGAAGGAAGGAAGGTATATCTACCGCAACGGCTGCACCACCACCATCTCAGCATCCTGGCCCCTATCCGTGATCCCACTAGCACAGGGACGAACTCTTGGCACCTTCTTGCCACTGCAGCCCGATGACCGGTAGCCCATTATTTCCATCTAGGGTACCCATACCGAGATAGGTCCAACCCATCCTTCCACCATTCTAACCTTCCTGAACCAGAGACCCATGCCCACATAAACCAATACACGCAACTTTACCCACAACCAAACAGCAGGGAGGGTGGGTGAAAAAAAAACCCTACCTATATCTTCACCTTTTCTCTGCTGCTCCTGAATGAATTAAACCCCTCCCTCTGCAGGGGTCAAAATTATCTCCAACCTCCCCTCCCCCTGACCAATGACCAGCACTCCCCCTCCCTTTTTCCTACCTCACTTCCCATTGTAACAACCTGGTGCTCACCCCACAGTTGTCCCCAGTCATGCTAGCCCTTCGCCCAAGAATCCCTTTAGCTATGGGCCTGTTCTTTAAAGAAGACCTTGTACTCCAAGCTAGGTCCACTCCTTTACTAAAAACTTCTCCTCTTTGCTAACATGCCCAAAACAGTTTGTTGCATAAGGTTCATTCATTGCATTTCAGTGCAAGGTCCACTTCAGACGGACACCATTTGTCATGACATTCTTGCATCCTTAGGCTACATGTACACTAGCCACTTAAGGACCGAGCCGCTTTCTGAGATTTGTTGTTTACAAGTTAAAAACAGTTTTCTTTTGCTATAAAATTCTTACAAGCGCACTTTTTTTTTAAAACATACACTTTTTTGAATTCAAAAATAAGACAACAGTAAAGTTAGCTCAATTTTTTTTTATATTATGAAAGATAATGTTACGCCGAGTAAATTGATACCCAACATATCACGTTTCACAATAGCGCCCGCTCGTGGAATGGCGACAAACTTTTACCCTTAAAAATCTCCATAGGCCATGTTTAAAAAATTCTACAGGTTGTGATGTTTTGTGTTACAGAGAAGGTCTAGGGCTAGAATTATTGCTCTCACTTTACCGATCGCGGCGATACCTCACATGTGTGGTTTGAACACCATTTTCATATGCGGGCGCTACTCACGTATGCGCTCACTTCTGCATGCGAGCTCGTCGGGACAGGGCGCGTTTAAAAAAAAAAAAAAATTTCTTATTTATTTTACCTTTTATTTTTTATTTTTACACTGTTTTTTTTTTTTTTTTAAATGTTGTCACTTTTATTCCTATTACAAGGAATGTAAACATCCCTTGTAATAGAAAAAAAGCATGACAGGACCTCTTAAATATGAGATCTGGGGTCAAAAAGACCTCAGATCTCATATTTACACTAAAATGCAATAAAAAAATAAAATAAAATTTGACATTTAAAAAAATAATTAAAAAAAAATAGCCCTTTAAGAGCTGTGGGCGGAAGTGACGTTTTGACGTCGATTCTGCCCTGCATTGTTATGGAGACGGGTGGGGGCCATCTTCCTCTCACTTGTCTCCATACCTAACAGGAGACAGGATGCGATCGCCTCCGCCGCTGCCGACAGCTCCGGTAAGCGGCGGAGGGCACCGGATCACGGCAGGAGCGGGGGCCCCTCTCCCACCGATAAAAGTGGTCACATGGCGAATCCGCTGCAGAGACCACTTTTATCTTGTAGCGGACCACCCGCTGAAGAAGAGGATACCAGGGTTATGGCAGCTAGCTGCTGCCGTAACAACGATATCCTCCTTCAAACAGCTGACTTAAAACTGCTGCAGGTGGTCCGTAAGTGGCTAGACTACCCTGACTGCGGTCGTGAGAAAACGCAAAATGCATTAAGCACTGCAAGCCACGTTTTTATTGCGATTTTTCTGCGATTTGCGGTTTCCCGCAGTGGGCGGTCAAAACATTCCTATGCTTACGCAAATCTGCATTCAGGAGAGGGAGGTTTAACCTCATCTCACCTCCTAAACTCTGCTAAAAGCCTATGTGTATATGGATACATAGGCTTTTATAAGGGTTGAGTTTAGGAACTTTGCAAAACAACTCAAGTTTAAGAGCTGCCAGGAGCTGCTAGTGTACATGAAGCCTTAGGCTGGCCATACACTAATAGATTTGCGAATTAATATTCCTACAAAAATTCTCAGCACATTCAAAGATTTGGCGAGTGCAATTCGCAAGTAATTTGCTGAATGAAAACTACATACACTTCTGAGAAAAACTTTCCATTTTGCATCCTGAATTTCCTTGTCACAACACTCAAAAACAAACATTGATACCATAGCTCCCAACTGTCCCTGATTTCAAGGGACTGTCCCTGATTTGGAGCAATGTCCCTCTTTCCTCTTCATTTGTCCCTCATTTTGGTCTGATCTATATAGTTGCATATAAAATGCACTTTTTATCCTTCAAAAAGTGTTTCCCAGTGCTAAACCTTTCATCCAATTTCTAAATTGTTGCAGTTTGTAGATTTAAAAAGCCAATATAAAGGAATAGTAGTGATAAATAAAGCCCTTGTGGATTTCATTAACCTTTTCTGGGGGTTAATTCTCCTTTAAGGGGGTGTGGCAGGGGTGTGTCCTATGCCTACATACATTTGCCAGTAGGTGTCCCTCATTCCCATCTCAAAATGTTGGGAGGTATGTGATACTAAGAATTCGAAAATCTAAAATTTTCAAGCAAAATTGTACTAGATAGTGACCAGCTTTACTCAGTAAGGCAGTGTACAGTGTACTTAAAATGGTTCTAAAGGCTAAAGGTTTTTTACCTTCATGCATTCTATGTATGAAAGCAGAGGCGTAACTAGAATCTTCAGGTCCCCGTTGCAAGAAACCATAAAGGGCCCCCACCAGGGGTGTTGCTGGGTCTACAAAAGATCTCGGGCTAGAGCCCATAGCAGCGAAGTAAAGAAAGTCATACACATATAATATACATGTGTGCGAGTGTATATATATGTATAAATATATATATATATGTGTGTGTGTGTGTGTGGATCCCCCACTTACACCAGGGTCCCCAGAGAGCCTCCCCTTACATCAGGGTCCCCGGAAAGCCTCCCCTTACATTAGGGTTCCCAGAGAGCCTCCCTACTTACATTAGGGTCCCCAGATCCCCCCTCCATACATCAGGGTCCCCAGAGAGCCCCCTTACATCAGGGTCCCCAGAGAGCCCCCCCTTACATCAGTGTCCCCAGAGAGCCCCCCCTTACATCAATGTCCCTAGAGAGCCCCCCTTACATCAGGGTCCCCAGAGAGCCCCCCCTTACATTAATGTCCCCAGAGGGCCCCTTCCTTACATCAGTGTCCCCAGAGAGCCCCCCCTCTTACATCAGTGTCCCCAGAGACCCCCCCCACATTAGTGTCCCCAGAGAGCCCCCCCTTACATCAGTGTCCCCAGAGAGCCCCCCCTTACATTAGTGTCCCCAGAGGGCCCCCCTTTTATATAAGGGTCCCCAGACAGCCACCCCCCCCTCCAGAGGTTCCCCTGTACCTGGCTGGTCTCCACTGTTTGTGCCAATCCCCAGCACATCTCTATGGGAGGTGACGATCGGCAGCTCTATGGTGTCCAAGGGCACACAGGATCTCCCTGGGGCTAGTAATTCTCTTCCTCAGTGTATACAGTGGAGAGGGGAGGGGCCTCTGACCCGGGCATGTATCAGTAACCGTGTACAATCACTTGTACACTGAAGAGTGAAACTGATAGATTCTCAGGTCTGAGGCCCCTCCCCTCTCCACTGTATAGACTCAGGAAGAGAACTACAAGCCCCAGGGAAATCCTGCCGCCCTTGGACACCATAGAGCTGCCGATCATCGCTTCCCACCTCCCCCCACTGCATTCTAAATGGACATCCAGAGGTGCAGGGGGAGAGGCCGGGTCCTGGGCCCCACCTACAGCGGCAGAACGGCAGGGCCCAGTCGCAAGTGCGACTGCAGTGACTGTGAAAGTTCCGCCACTGTATGAAAGGCAAAAACCTTCACTGTGTAGCTCCCCCTGCAGCCCCACCCTATACTCACCTGAGCTTGATTCCGACACAGTGATGTGCATTAAAGCATAAGCTCTTCCGGGTTTCTGACTCCTTATTGGCTGAGAGTCATTGGCTCCTGCTGCTGTCAGTCAGCAGGGGAGTGGGGCCGTGCCACGCTCTGTGTGTCCCGTAGCTCAGGAGTAAACACACACGAGTGTCCCTAGAGCAAGCAGCTAGCTATGGAGGCACTCAGCAGGGGACGGGGCCTGTAGGACCGGTGGAGGACCAGAGAACAGGAGGATCGGGGCTGCTCTGTGCAAAACCACTGCACAGAACAGGTAAGTATAACATGTTTTTTTTTTTTTTTTACAAACACTTTAAGTCGTGTAGACTTCAGTAACCAAAGGCAATTAGTAAGGAACAGTATTGCATCCAACCTAACAGTAGTGAACTAAATTTTGATGTTTTGCTACAGGTTTCCTTACTTTATGCATCATCATTGCTCTTGATAAATCATGGATTGCTCCCAAAGATTTAATATATTTCACCAAATCCTCCTGTAATAAAATTGATAAGGCCTTCACTTGTTCCTGATCAATCCAAGCAACGATTATCGAAGATAGAATGCAATTAAAGAGGAACTGCAGTCTGCTCATATCATTTTGCAATAAAAACATCTTTGCCATTCTGAAGCTTCCCTCCAACCACTTTGCATATTATTTTATATAGACTGTGATTCTGTACTTGCCAAATAGGCTGCAAAAATCTCCCTCCACTAAGTCTGGCTGCAACCATTTTAACCGTGGGCAGCTGAAGCTGCTGCATGTTCACTTCTTGGATTTACACAGACATACACCTCCAGATCTGCATCTCTCATTGGCTCTCTTATGACTCATCCCCCCTCCCTTCCTGACAAACTCTCACAAGAGTGAGAGAGAGAGAGCTGTGCATGATGTCATAAGCCTAGGCTAACGACCAGACAAGAAACAGGAAGTGGGCTGTATAAGGTATTTACTGGCAGGAAAAAAAATGTTTTACTATGCAAAGTTAAAACAACAAGGGCAGAAGATTTAATAGACGGAAAGATGAAAAATGACTGAAGCTCTGCTTTAAGCACTGTGCACTTTTTGCTCTGTCGCACTTATGGCATATTAATGTGTAATTTCTTGCTTTACATAGTTTACTGCCCCACTTCCAGGGATAATCCCCTGATTTGAATATGTGGAAATGTGTGTGATTTCAAACACTAATTACAATTTGCAATAAAAGACCATGTTTTTTTTCTGAATGCTAAACAGGTTTCTTTGTACTATTGATTTTCATGATCTTAGCACTTTATGCATTTATTCTCTAAAATAAAAACTCAGTAACCATTAAAGCCTAAGATTAGATAAAAACCAGAAGAACAAAAAATTAGCACAAGGGTCAGTACTTAAATTTAAACTGAAGTGTCCCTTGTGTTGGTGCTTGCTGTCATAGTTGCCCTCTGCCCCCTCCCATACCCCACAACCGCAATCTTCTGGTGCTACGGGGACTAACAGAGTGCCCACTATGTCTGCCCTTTCTGCCTCCCTCCTATATTCATAGGAACTGTACTTTCATCAATAAAAAGAAACGGAGGAGGCGGACCTTTCATTTATTTGCTTGTCCTCAATTCATAGAGCACTTCTCTTTCACAGAAGCTATAGTATAACATCTGTGAATGGAGAGGTGGGGCGGAAAGGGCGGGAATAGTCGTCACTTTTGATGAGTGCCTGTGACAGGTCCCTCAGCTTTACAAACCACCGCAGCTGTGGAAGATTATATTGGTGGAGGGAGGTGGGGGGTTGGTTGAGAGGGCAGAGAGTTTCAACTATGACAGCTGGCACAAACACAAGGAACACTTTAGATTCTATGTAAGTATAGTCCCTTGTGCTGATTTTTTTTTTTTTTTTACGTGTTATCTAAACAGAAGTTGTGGTCCTAAGAGGGGAGCGGGGGTACCCGGAATCATAGTGCTGGCAAGTTAAAGCAGCATGTAGGGACACACGATACAGTAGCACTTACCTCCCCCAGTGATGTCATAACACACGGGGCCCCTAAACTTTAAAGAAACTCATAACACACCTGCTTCCCATTCACACCTGAGACCTTGTAACACTAACGAGTCACATGACACCAGTAGTAGAAATGGCTATTTTGGCCCACTTTGGACATTTTTTACTTAGGGCTGTACTCACTTTTGTTGCCAGCGGTTTAGACATTAATGGCTGTGTGTTGAGTTATTTTGAGGGCTGTACACTCACTACTTTACATTGTAGCAAAGTGTCATTTCTTCAGTGTTGTCACATGAAAGGATACAATAAAATATTTACAAAAATGTGAAGGATGTACTCACTTCTGTGAGATACTGAATATATATATATATATATATATATATATATATATATATATATACACACACACACACACACACACACACTGGTCACCCATAACATTATGTCCACCCACCTATTATTGAGTTGCCACCAGAACAGAACACCCTTTTGCCACCAGAACAGGCCTGACTCTTCAAGGCACGGGCTCCTCTAAACCTTTGAAGGAATGCTGTAGTATCTAGCACCAAGTTGTCAGTAGAAGATCACTGCCTCCACCAGTTTGCCTTCTTCCCATAGTGCATCCTGGTGTCATCTCTTCCCCAGGTAAGCGACACACACACACTTGGTTATCCACATGATGTAAAAGAAAAGAAAACGTGATTCATCAGACCCGAAGACCTTCTTCCATTGCTCATTTGCCCATTGTAGGTCCTTTTGGCTGTGGACATGGGTCAGCATGGGCCCCCTGATTGGTCTGCGGCTACGCATCCCAATACCCAACAAACTGCGATGAACTGTGTGTTCTGACACCTTTCTATCGGAACCAGCATTGGCTTTTTCAGTAATTCGAGCTAGAGTAGCTCTTCTATTGGATCAGAATACACAGGCCAGCCTTCGCTTCCCACATGCATCAGTAAACCTTGGACCGCCCATGACCCTACACTGTATGTATATGTATAATTAAAATTCAGAAAATACAGTAATTGATAATACAATTTAGTAAATATTATATAATGGAATTGTAGCGTTCCACAAAAATCTGAAACACTATGATGAGGGACTAGGTTTCTGAAACATGATCTAATCCAATGAGGGTCATTTACTAAAACCGGAGAATGCAAAATCTGGTGCAACTATGCATAGCATCAGTTTCCAGGTTTTATTGCCAAAACTTAATCAAACAAGCTGAAGTTAGAAGCTCATTGGCTACCATATACAGCTGCACCAGATATTGAGTGTTCCAGTTTTAGTAAATCTCCCCCAATGTGTCTTGATAAAAGTGATCTAGCTACAAAAATGGAAAATTTCTTTCACTGAGCTGCTTAGGTGAAATTTGCTTGAAAGAAAACTATGATTTTTCTTTTTTACTTAGTGGTAGTATTTTTGACTTATTGTGTGTGTGTGTGTTGTTTTTTATTTTTTTATTTAGGATAGTTTTGTTTTTCATTTATTGTTCTTTTAAATTGTGTTTTTTCTTTTCTATGCATTTGATAATGCATGTACTGTTATGTTAACTTTTGTTCGTGCTAATGTTTTTTCACTGTTTGTTTTTGCTTCCTGTAAAAAAAACAAAAAAAAACAAAAAAAAAAAAAACCACACACACACACAAAAAAAAAGCAATACAATAAGAAGACTTTAAAGCCCACCACTGCACCCTTAAAAATTGCCTTCATTTAAATTTAACATTTTGCCAAATGTTCACAATTTTCACCCAAATTTAGGGGAAGGTAGTGACTTGTAGCAACACAGTGCACCTTTGAATGGCAGAAGGGCTTATATCTACAGGGACATTTTATTATATGCCAAAAAAAGAGGTCCACAGGTGCTGCAGCTAAAGTGTTGATGGGCAAGATCTGAGATCTGAGTATTCCTTTTGCACATGGGTTTAAATACAGAAATGGCTTTCATACCTGTGCTTTTCCAACAAGTAGGCCTGTCAAGTGAGCAATATTAGTATGCAGTGTCCAGTGTGACTTTAATGTCACATTCCTATAGTCAAGTCACAGCGTGAAGGGAACTGGGAAACTGTGAAATAAAAACACACATTCAACATCAAACTTTTCCAAATATTAAAGTGACCCTGTCAGGAGTGTTAATATCCCAAGAGAACTTACTTTTAAAGGCCAACTCTGAGCAACTAAAAAATGATCACTTACCAAGGGGGTGTACGTGGATTAATTGCTGATTTTGGTCTAGGGAAACAAAACAAAAAAATCCAAACCTCCGCCGCTCCCTGCATCTAGACTTCTTCTCCCCCACACTGCAGCAGTCTAGGGTCCTGATGTCAAGACCAAAGCAGGGTCTATTGCCGGGACTTGGACATGATGGGGCTTAGGGACAGTCCACTGCTGGAGCATAGGGGAGCACTATCTGCTGAGGGAGTGGAAGATCAGGTAAGTAAAATTATTTCTCCTCTCCCCTGGACAAAATGAGCTATTAAACCTTGCTATTAACCCGCACAGTGCGGGTGCAGCCCCATCGCAAGGGATCATTTTTTTAGTTGTCCAGAGTTGAGCTTTAAACATAGCCTTATCCGTCTGTCGGTCTGTTTGCTGAAATGTAACCCGCTGACAGGGGGATCATTTTGCTCTAAGCCAAGCTAGCATTAGTCAGTATCATATTAGTTGTGCTATTTTGGTCCTCAAGGGGGCACTGTAAGCCAGTCAGTGTCCTAGATTGCGTAACGTATTATTGACATTTACCAATTTATAGTAGGCAGTGCATTTTTAAAAGACTATAAGTAGTGGTTAATGTTAAATATAATTTTTATTAACATAATGTTTGGTGACTACATAGACTGGCACTCATAATGAGTGAATGCAAATACTCATGAAGATTTTAAACAAATCAGTAAGTAAATTGCAATATAAGAAATCACAAAAAAGGGTCAGTATCTGCAAAAGTGTACAGTTTGTGAGGGTAAACACAGTTATGGGCGAGCGGAATGAAACTTTTATATTTCTAAACAGAATTGCAAAGAGAATGGGCAAAGGAAATTTCCTTCGAGCAGCCCATGGTGCATATATTCACTGCGCAGTCAGAAAACCCATAAAGGACAAGTGCACAATAATATTCATGAAAAGAATTGTAAAATAAAAGAAGAGATTTTTTTTTGTTAAAAAGACGAAAGGGAAAAGTGTAGCAAGAGGTAAGAGAAGAAGGGATGGAAAAAAGAAAGAAGAAGGAGTAATAGTAGAGACGAGTACTCTTGGATTCAGATGTAAAAAGAACAAATGAGGATCAAAATTTATTGACCAAGTCTATTGCTCAGTTTCTCAGATGCGGAGTAATATATCCAAATGTACCAGAGACTAGTAGGTTAAAATCTCCTGTGTTTTCGACACTTCCAAAGCACTTTTCAGGTGCTTCGGAAGTGCTGCCCATTCATTTCAATGGGCAGGGCTTTTTGGGAACGCTAAATACAGTGCTCCCAACCCGCCCCAATCATGCTGCTTGAAGGACTTTTCGGAACTTCCCGCAAGCGCACCTCCCGAGTGTGAAAAGTCACACTTGAATGAATGGGAGGCGGTTTTCAGGCGCTTAGCAGAGGCTATTTCTAGCGCTAAAGCGCCTGAAAACCAGCCCAGTGTGAAAGGGGTCTTAGGGTGTGGCAGAAGTTCTCTTCCAGTGTTTGGAGATTAACTGTCTAGCTGCCGAGAGAAAGAATTTAAGCAGGCTAGTTCTCTGAAATGTAACCGTGCCTGGAAGGATAGACAACAAAGCTATGGAGGGGGAAGGGGTAAGGGGCTCATCGTAGATCTCTGTATATATCTGGAAGATCTGTAACCAGAAAGAGCGGATACATTCACACCCCCACCAGACATGCAGGTATGTTCCTTTCATCAGCACAGATCCGTAGCCGTTGGAAATATCCGGTTCATAGTGACCAGGTCACGATACCACCTGGATAGTAGTTTATCATTTTTCTGTCGAGCGTAATCTGAGATTGAGGATTTGTGGGTAAAGAGAAATGCAGTGTGCCAATCTCTGTCAGGAACCTCAAACCCCAGCTCTCTGGACCACACTCTAGTGAAAGCATAGGCGTGCGCAGGGAGTGTGCCTGGGCACACCCTAATCACCCCCTGCAGTGTAGATTCCCCTGCTGCCCGAACCCATGTCATTTACCGGCCGCTTCCTTTTCTGAATAAGCACAGTGAGTGATTGGTACAGATCATGCATTGTGTTCATTATTAACTGAAGCCTAGGCTGCAGTTTATGAATGAACAGGAAGCCACTCAGTACAGAGCATTTCGCATTCATTAACTGTCTAGTGAAGCTGACGCTGCAGAGAAAGGGGCTGTGGAATCTCTGTCCTCAGCCCCTTTTCTCTGCCAAAGGTGAGACAAAACCCCTGATATTTTACCAGAACCCCCAGGAGGGCTCCTAAGGCCCCTTTCACACAGGCTTGTCCGTGTACGGACTCCGCTCACTGTGCGGAGATGGACCTGTCAAAGCCCCACTGTCCTTCATGGAGATCGGATGAAAATGGACCGCCTGTCCATTTTCATTCGATCCTATCTGATCCGATTCTCCAGATGGTTGTAAAATAGGGTTTCCATCCGCTTGGATTTCATGGACAGGATCGGATAGCGGCGGATGTCAGCAGACATGTCACCGCTGACGTCAGCCGCTCCATAGAGGTGCATGGAGCGTCTGCTCAGCACCGCTTGAAAAACTGACAGGCGGACCTCATTGGAAAGCCATGTGAAAGGGGCCTATAAGAATTTACTGTAAAAAATTAAAATTAAAAACTACTGACACTGCCCAACTGACACCAATCAATTTTAAAATGTTTGTGTACATTTATAAGTGTGTGTCTGTCTGAATATACTATATAAATATATATATATATATATATATATATATATATATATATATATATATAGTATATACACACACGCATATGTGTTTAAGCTTTGGGGTGCACACCCTAATGCAATAGTCTGCGCACACCAATCAGTGAATGTAGGAGGTGTACTGTGAGTGTGAGCCAAAATTGATTTGTAGATCGCTGATAGAGTGTGGTGGGAACCTCTGGGAGGGTAAGCAGGCGATTAAACTTTAATAAAGGTCTGTGGGTTAAACCCAAGGTAAATATCGACTTGTGTTGACAGTTGAATTTTTTGTCTATTAGTAGTGGTTAAAAGCAATATATCAAAATGATATGTTAGAAGGCTGGTATTTGGCTAGCCTGAATTTGTAGGAGGAGTTTGGGGCTTATAATCCCCCCTTCTGCCCTACACTCTCATCGGCTAGCATTTCCGGGTTAGGATAGCAGTCGATGTGTCACTTCCAGTTCCGGTTCCAGTTCAGGCTCAGTGCGGTGTCTCTCACAGGCAGCATTCTCTGGGTCTGTATGCTTTCAGGCGGGTTGACAGTGAGGGTAGCACAGGTATAGACACTGCTTTATCCTGGATCGTACAGGTGACGGCATTTCTGGGTATTGGACGGTGGGGACCAGGGGCGTAACTAGAAATAACAGGGCCCCATAGCAAAATGTTGTATGGGGCCCCCCTGCAAACAGCCCCCCCCCACAGCTGCCCTAGTGTCAATGTAGCGTGACCTGTGCCACATATAGCGTGACCTGTGCACAATGCAGCGTGACCTGTGCCCAATGCAGCGTGACCTGTGCCCAATGCAGCATGACCTGTGCACAATGCAGCGTGACCTGTGCCCCATACAGCATGACCTGTGCCCAATGCAGCGTGACCTGTGCCCAATGCAGCGTGACCTGTGCCCAATACAGCGTGACCTGTGCCCCATACAGCGTGACCTGTGCCCAATGCAGCGTGACCTGTGCCCAATGCAGTGTGACCTGTGCCCAATGAAGCGTGACATGTGCCCCATACAGCGTGACTTGTGTCCCATTAAGCGTGACCTATGCCCAATGCAGCATGACCTTTGCCCAATGCAGCGTGACCTGTGCCCAATGCAGCGTGACCTGTGCCCCATACAGCGTGACATGTGCCCAATGCAGCATGACCTGTGCCCCATACATCGTGACCTGTGCCCAATGCAGCGTGACCTGTGCCCCATACAATGTGACATGTGCCCCATACAGCATGACCTGTGCCCCATACAGCGTGACCTGTGCCCAATGCAGCATGACCTGTGCCCAATGCAGCATGACCTGTGCCCCATACAGCTTGACCTGTGCCCAATGCAGCGTGACCTGTGCCCCATACAGCGTGACCTGTGCCTCATACAGCGCAACCTGTGCCCGATACAACGTGACCTGTGCCCAATGCAGCGTGACCTGTGCCCAATGCAGCGTGACCTGTGCCCCATACAGTGTGACCTGTGCCCAATGCAGCGTGACCTGTGCCCAATACAGCGTTGCCTGTGCCCAATACAGCCTGGTCTGCCTGTGTCCCATACAGCCTCACCTGTGCAGAGGAAGAGGCAAGCCACCTGGATCAGCAGAGAGCGGGATTTCCCACTGTAATAGCTTTCATTTGAATTTCCCGTCTTCCCGGGGCTCACGTCACATAGCCCCACCTCTTGGCCTGATGCCTTTAATGACATCACACGTCCCGCATTGGATTGGCGTTCTGTCTATCAAAGGCGCCGGCCCAAGAGGTGGAGCTATGTGACATGAGCCCCGGGAACACTGGAAGTTCTAATGAAAGCTATTACATCGGGCAATTCAGCTCTCTGCTGATCCGGGTGGCTTGCCTCTTCCTCTGCACAGGTGAGGCTGTATGGGGCACAGGCAGACCAGGCTGTATTGGGCACAGGCAACGCTGTATTGGGCACAGGTCACGCTGCATTGGGCACAGGTCACAGCTTGCCTCTTCCTCTCCTCTCTCTTCCCCTGGCTGGGAGACTGTGCCGGCAGTGCTCTCATCCTCACTGGGCCCCACTTGGCTGCGGGCCCCATAGCGCCCACATGGGTCGCTATGGTGGTAGTTACGCCCCTGGTGGGGGCTTTTCGGTGGGGACACTCCACTCATCTCCAGCTCTCCTCAGGTGGTGGCACGACTCCACCTGGTGGTGGTGGCTTGGCTGTCAGCACAAGTACCACTGCAGGTATTTCTACAAAGGACGCAGTATTCTGGTCAAGGTAGGTGCGGAGCCAGGATGTCGGGGGGGAAGGAGGCATGCAGGTAATTGCCATCAGGGGTCACATGCTCTGTATGGTGAGGATCTGTAAATTTGTGGCTCTTTTGGTGTCTGCTGCATTATTGCTTGCCAAGGTTTCACTTGCCACCTGTCATCCACGTGCAGGTTGAACCTCTGAGCCAGTACATGGGTTGCTCTGGGTTAGTTGGCTAGTCTCACCAGCACCAGAAGCCTCAGTTCAGGGAAGCGCACTGGCATTTCTCGAGCAGCCTGCAGAGTCTTTCAGTTCCACAGCTTGGTGGCCACGTCTTCAGGTCCTCACTGGGCTGCCACTATCACGCACGTTTTAGCACCTCTAACGTTACAGACGGGTCAGGGCACGTACAGCCTGGTTCATCCAGCCCATTTGGAAAAAAAAAAAATCTCTCACGGTTGCTTTTCCATCGCAGGTTCACCTTTATTTCTCCCACCACAGAGCACACGTTTCACTCTGTTCAGGTGGTTTTACGTTTTGGTCATTGCATTAATTTAAAAAAAAAAAAATGCTTGTATATTCCATCGCTTATTCAATGCATACGTCATGATGTTGTTACAGGTGGATTCTTCATTTACATTCAGGAACGGCAAGGTGTGTTCTGTGTGTCTCATGGTCATGGGTCGTATAGCTAGTTACATCACATACCAAGATCTGTCACGTCTTCAGATCCGTACGGGCTAAGATTTTATTTTTAAATGATTGTAATAGTTACAATCTTCTTGCCTGTACATCATACGTCATACGTTGCATGTCACTGCACATTCTTATTTTCTGCCTATCACAATCTGTAGGTTCCAAGCTCTGAGTGTTCGTTTTTAATTGTCTGTCTTGGCGCAGCAGGTTACTCGAGCTTGCTTACTGCATACACACAGGGGGTTATGGTCACTAGGTGCACCCTCACGCGCTGTTCCTGTTTGCTTTGTTTACAGCACCTACATTCTTCATACAGAGTTAGGCCCGGTAGGGTATCATTGTCAGGAACTCATTTTGGTTTGGTCTGATGATCTCTAGTTGGTTTATCTACAGATTTGGACATGTTGCAAGTATCGGACAGCGATGAATTTGACTTCATCCCTCCTACTGCAGTTAGGAATTCAGAGCATGGCAGCGCTCCATCCCTAAGGAACTGGACTATACTGAAGCTCACAGCAGAGCTCCAAGCCCGTCCCAGCCTCAACCATCCACTAGTGCAGAGCATGTCTCCTTGCTCACGTCACTAACCCAGATTCATACAGTTCTAAACACTCTCTCTACTTCAGTACAACTGCTGTAAGATAGGATGGACTTGTTTGATGCCTGCCCAGCCACAGTGGAAGTTTTAGCTGCTCCCATAGCCTCTGTGCAGGCTGGCATCTTGCCAGGTAATACCAGTGTGCCGTTGCCTGTAGCTGTTCCTTCACCACTAGCAGTGCTGCCTTCCGTGTCCCCTGAGCACTTCATCCCCACTAACCTCAAAAAAGACATCTTAGAGGGGAAGGACATAAACCTGGTGTCCCTGCTCATAGCTTCACAAGACATTGTTGAGAACAAGTCTTATGCCGCGTACACACGATCGGACTTTACGGCATACTTGGTCCGGCGTACTGGATTTCGTCGGACAATTCGATCGTGTGTGGGCTCCAGCGGACTTTGTTTTCTCAAAAGTTTGACGGACTTAGATTTGAAACATGTTTCAAATCTATCCGACGGACTCGAGTCCGGTCGAAAAGTCCGCTCGTCTGTATGCTAGTCCAACGGACAAAAACCGACGCTAGGGCAGCTATTGGCTACTGGCTATGAACTTCCTTGTTTTAGTCCAGTCGTACGTCATCACGTACGAATCCGTCGGACTTTGGTTGATCGTGTGTAGGCAAGTCCGTTCATTCGGAAAGTCTGTCGTAAAGTCCGTCGAAAAGTCAGCCGGGCAAAGTATGCCGTAAAGTCCGGTCGTGCGTACGCGGCATTATGCTTGCAGGGAAGTCTCTGTGGTTCTCAAAGCTAGGGATCCGAGACTCAATCGTAAACTTAACTTAGCAGAATGTGTTCTTTCCTTCGGCATTTATAGAGATGTCATTTGTGCTGTCAGTCCCGGTAGGAGAGAGGAGTTGGACCTGTATCTCCACAAGGTGGTGGACCTAGCTCACAAATATGGTGGCTCCACGTTCTATGACTATCACCGGTCTTTTTCGGTGAAAGTTGCAGCTACATGGGCACAGTTTCAGATGGTCACATGTTGGAACAATATTGACATGGAGCTTTTCTGTAGGCACTTTGCCAATCAGAAATCTCCAATATGTGGCAATTGCCAGTCATCAGCTCACACAACTAATTGGTGTCCCAACTTGGAACATTCCTTGCCTACAGGTTCTAGGCAGGTGTCCAATGGATCCTCCACAGGGCCGTTGGGTCAAGTAGATAAACTTGGCAGACCCATTCATTTTCTAGGTAAATCACAGCTATGTAATAATTTCAATTACATGGTCTGTAATTATAATCAATGCAGACTCCTTCATATCTATGCCAACTGTTTCAGGGCACACCCCAAGTCAGCCTGTCCCCTCAAGTCATCCAGCTCTTCCTGACTGAGCCACGTCAACATCACCAGGTTAGGTTTCTGGTTGGTACACCATTCACCCCCAGCTCTCAGACAATTCCTCATGGAAGGGTTTTTCCGACGGTTTTCATACGGGTCTCATCACATTGCCATTGGGGTCTTTTAAATGTCATAACTTGTTATCTGCTGGCAGCAATGCCCGGTTAGTAGATGAATTGGTACAGGTTGAGGTATCCAAGGGTTTTGTCATAGGGCCGTTTCTCTCTTCGCCTTTCAGCATGTGGAATGTTGGTCCTATCGGTGTGTTGAAGGGTAAATTTTCAAATAAATACCGGTTGATCCATGACTTGTCTGCTCCTCATTCCGCTCGCATACCTAGCCTTAATTCTCTTATCCCATCAGAAGAGTTTTCGCTGCAATATTCGTCAGTGGATTTTGCCATTCAGTGCATTTTGCAGACAGGTAGGGGCACATGGTTATCTAAAGCTGATATATCTGATGCTTTTAAACATCTCCCCATCAAACCAGCTCTCTGGCAATGGCATGGTTTTAAATGGCGTGCAGGGCCGATCCTAGGGTCACCGGCGCCTGGGTGCAGAAATATTTTTGGCGCCCCCACATGGGCGTGGTCATCTTACCAACTCCTCCCCTTTACAAATGTTTCTATGGCAACGACTCAAACACAGAGATGCTCCCCTAAGAAGTCTTTGTTACCCTGGGATCCTCCTGTGATCTTTTAATAAAGAAAATACAGGAAGAGGGTACACTAATGAGACCTGGAGGGGGGTCTCTCTGATGCACATAGAGAGGGTTTCTGTTAGAGAGTCTGTTAGAAAGAGCCCCCAGACATAGTACAGGAGATGGTCAGAGACTGCAGACATAGTACAGGAGATGATCTGAGACTGCAGATATAATACAGGAGATGATCAGAGACTGCAGACATAATACAGGAGATGGTCAGAGACTGCAGACAAAGTACAGGAGATGATCAGAGACTGCAGACAGGATATAAGAGATGATCAGAGACTGCAGACATGGTACAGGAGATGGTCAGAGACTGCAGACATAATACAGGAGATGATCAGAGACTGCAGACATAGTACAGGAGATGATCAGAGACTGCAGACATACTACAGGAGATGATCAGAGACTGCAGACATAGTACAGGAGATGGTCAGAGACTGCAGACAGGATATAAGAGATGATCAGAGACTGCAGACATAGTACAGGAGATGATCAGAGACTGCAGACATAGTACAGGAGATGATCAGAGACTGCAGACATAGTACAGGAGATGATCAAAGACTGCAGACAGGATATAAGAGATGATCAGAGACTGCAGACATAGTACAGGAGATGGTCAGAGACTGCAGACATAGTACAGGAGATGATCAGAGACTGCAGACAGGATATAAGAGATGATCAGAGACTGCAGACATAATACAGGAGATGATCAGAGACTGCAGACATAGTACAGGAGATGATCAGAGACTGCAGACATAGTACAGGAGATGATCAGAGACTGCAGACATAGTACAGGAGATGGTCAGAGACTGCAGACATAATACAGGAGATGATCAGAGACTGCAGACATAATACAGGAGATGATCAGAGACTGCAGACATAGTACAGGAGATGATCAGAGACTGCAGACATAGTACAGGAGATGATCAGAGACTGCAGACATAATACAGGAGATGATCAGAGACTGCAGACATAGTACAGGAGATGATCAGAGACTGCAGACATACTACAGGAGATGATCAGCGACTGCAGACATACTACAGGAGATGATCAGAGACTGCAGACAGGATATAAGAGATGATCAGAGACTGCAGACATAGTACAGGAGATGGTCAGAGACTGCAGACATAATACAGGAGATGATCAGAGACTGCAGACATAGTACAGGAGATGATCAGAGACTGCAGACATAGTACAGGAGATGATCAGAGACTGCAGACAGGATATAAGAGATGATCAGAGACTGCAGACATAATACAGGAGATGATCAGAGACTGCAGACATAGTACAGGAGATGATCAGAGACTGCAGACATAGTACAGGAGATGATCAGAGACTGCAGACATAGTACATGAGATGATCAGAGACTGCAGACATAGTACATGAGATGATCAGAGACTGCAGACATAATACAGGAGATGATCAGAGACTGCAGACATAGTACAGGAGATGATCAGAGACTGCAGACATAATACAGGAGATGATCAGAGACTGCAGACATAATACAGGAGATGATCAGAGACTGCAGACATATTACAGGAGATGGTCAGAGACTGCAGACATAGTACAGGACATGATCAGAGACTGCAGACATAGTACAGGAGATGATCAGAGACTGCAGACATAGTACAGGAGATGATCAGAGACTGCAGACAGGATATAAGAGATGATCAAAGACTTCAGACATAGTACAGGAGATGATCAGAGACTGCAGACATAATACAGGAGATGATCAGAGACTGCAGACATAGTACAGGAGATGATCAGAGACTGCAGACATAGTACAGGAGATGATCAGAAACTGCAGACATAGTACAGGAGATGATCAGAAACTGCAGACATAGTACAGGAGATGATCAGAGACTGCAGACATAGTACAGGAGATGATCAGAGACTGCAGACATAGTACAGGAGATGATCAGAGACTGCAGACATACTACAGGAGATGATCAGAGACTGCAGACATACTACAGGAGATGATCAGAGACTGCAGACATACTACAGGAGATGATCAGAGACTGCAGACAGGATATAAGAGATGATCAGAGACTGCAGACATAGTACAGGAGATGGTCAGAGACTGCATACATAATACAGGAGATGATCAGAGACTGCAGACATAGTACATGAGATGATCAGAGACTGCAGACATAGTACAGGAGATGGTCAGAGACTGCAGACATAGTACAGGAGATGATCAGAGACTGCAGACATAGTACATGAGATGATCAGAGACTGCAGACATAGTACAGGAGATGATCAGAGACTGCAGACATAGTACAGGAGATGATCAGAGACTGCAGACATAGTACAGGAGATGATCAGAGACTGCAGACATAATACAGGAGATGATCAGAGACTGCAGACATAGTACAGGAGATGATCAGAGACTGCAGACATAGTACAGGAGATGATCAGAGACTGCAGACATAGTACAGGAGATGATCAGAGACTGCAGACATAATACAGGAGATGATCAGAGACTGCAGACATAGTACAGGAGATGATCAGAGACTGCAGACATAGTACAGGAGATGATCAGAGACTGCAGACATATTACAGGAGATGGTCAGAGACTGCAGACATAGTACAGTAGATGATCAGAGACTGCAGACATAGTACAGGAGATGATCAGAGACTGCAGACATAGTACAGGAGATAGTCAGAGACTGCAGACAGGATATAAGAGATGATCAGAGACTGCAGACATAGTACAGGAGATGATCAGAGACTGCAGATATAGTACAGGAGATGATCAGAGACTGTAGACATAGTACAGGAGATGGTCAGAGACTGCAGACATAGTACAGGAGATGGTCAGAGACTGCAGACATAGTACAGGAGATGATCAGAGACTGCAGACATAGTACAGGAGATGATCAGAGACTGCAGACATAGTACAGGAGATGGTCAGAGACTGCAGACAGGATATAAGAGATGATCAGAGACTGCAGACATAGTACAGGAGATGATCAGAGACTGCAGACATAGTACAGGAGATGATCAGAGACTGTAGACATAGTACAGGAGATGGTCAGAGACTGCAGACATAGTACAGGAGATGATCAGAGACTGCAGACATACTACAGGAGATGATCAGAGACTGCAGACATACTACAGGAGATGATCAGAGACTGCAGGCACAGTACAGGAGATGATCAGAGACTGCAGACATAGTACAGGAGATGATCAGAGACTGCAAACATAATACAGGAGATGATCAGAGACTGCAGACATAATACAGGAGATGATCAGAGACTGCAGACATATTACAGGAGATGGTCAGAGACTGCAGACATAGTACAGGAGATGATCAGAGACTGCAGACATATTACAGGAGATGATCAGAGACTGCAGACATAGTACAGGAGATGATCAGAGACTGCAGACAGGATATAAGAGATGATCAGAGACTGCAGACATAATACAGGAGATGATCAGAGACTGCAGACATAGTACAGGAGATGATCAGAGACTGCAGACATAGTACAGGAGATGGTCAGAGACTGCAGACATAGTACAGGAGATGATCAGAGACTGCAGACATAATACAGGAGATGATCAGAGACTGCAGACATAGTACAGGAGATGATCAGAGACTGCAGACATAATACAGGAGATGATCAGAGACTGCAGACATAATACAGGAGATGATCAGAGACTGCAGACATATTACAGGAGATGGTCAGAGACTGCAGACATAGTACAGGAGATGATCAGAGACTGCAGACATAGTACAGGAGATGATCAGAGACTGCAGACATAGTACAGGAGATGATCAGAGACTGCAGACAGGATATAAGAGATGATCAAAGACTTCAGACATAGTACAGGAGATGATCAGAGACTGCAGACATAATACAGGAGATGATCAGAGACTGCAGACATAGTACAGGAGATGATCAGAGACTGCAGACATAGTACAGGAGATGATCAGAGACTGCAGACATATTACAGGAGATGGTCAGAGACTGCAGACATAGTACAGTAGATGATCAGAGACTGCAGACATAGTACAGGAGATGATCAGAGACTGCAGACATAGTACAGGAGATGGTCAGAGACTGCAGACAGGATATAAGAGATGATCAGAGACTGCAGACATAGTACAGGAGATGATCAGAGACTGCAGATATAGTACAGGAGATGATCAGAGACTGTAGACATAGTACAGGAGATGGTCAGAGACTGCAGACATAGTACAGGAGATGGTCAGAGACTGCAGACATAGTACAGGAGATGATCAGAGACTGCAGACATATTACAGGAGATGGTCAGAGACTGCAGACATAGTACAGTAGATGATCAGAGACTGCAGACATAGTACAGGAGATGATCAGAGACTGCAGACATAGTACAGGAGATGGTCAGAGACTGCAGACAGGATATAAGAGATGATCAGAGACTGCAGACATAGTACAGGAGATGATCAGAGACTGCAGATATAGTACAGGAGATGATCAGAGACTGTAGACATAGTACAGGAGATGGTCAGAGACTGCAGACATAGTACAGGAGATGGTCAGAGACTGCAGACATAGTACAGGAGATGATCAGAGACTGCAGACATAGTACAGGAGATGATCAGAGACTGCAGACATAGTACAGGAGATGGTCAGAGACTGCAGACAGGATATAAGAGATGATCAGAGACTGCAGACATAGTACAGGAGATGATCAGAGACTGCAGACATAGTACAGGAGATGATCAGAGACTGTAGACATAGTACAGGAGATGGTCAGAGACTGCAGACATATTACAGGAGATGATCAGAGACTGCAGACATACTACAGGAGATGATCAGAGACTGCAGACATACTACAGGAGATGATCAGAGACTGCAGGCACAGTACAGGAGATGATCAGAGACTGCAGACATAGTACAGGAGATGATCAGAGACTGCAAACATAATACAGGAGATGATCAGAGACTGCAGACATAATACAGGAGATGATCAGAGACTGCAGACATATTACAGGAGATGGTCAGAGACTGCAGACATAGTACAGGAGATGATCAGAGACTGCAGACATATTACAGGAGATGATCAGAGACTGCAGACATAGTACAGGAGATGATCAGAGACTGCAGACAGGATATAAGAGATGATCAGAGACTGCAGACATAATACAGGAGATGATCAGAGACTGCAGACATAGTACAGGAGATGATCAGAGACTGCAGACATAGTACAGGAGATGGTCAGAGACTGCAGACATAGTACAGGAGATGATCAGAGACTGCAGACATAATACAGGAGATGATCAGAGACTGCAGACATAGTACAGGAGATGATCAGAGACTGCAGACATAATACAGGAGATGATCAGAGACTGCAGACATAATACAGGAGATGATCAGAGACTGCAGACATATTACAGGAGATGGTCAGAGACTGCAGACATAGTACAGGAGATGATCAGAGACTGCAGACATAGTACAGGAGATGATCAGAGACTGCAGACATAGTACAGGAGATGATCAGAGACTGCAGACATAGTACAGGAGATGATCAGAGACTGCAGACAGGATATAAGAGATGATCAAAGACTTCAGACATAGTACAGGAGATGATCAGAGACTGCAGACATAATACAGGAGATGATCAGAGACTGCAGACATAGTACAGGAGATGATCAGAGACTGCAGACATAGTACAGGAGATAATCAGAGACTGCAGACATAGTACAGGAGATGATCAGAGACTGCAGATATAGTACAGGAGATGATCAGAGACTGCAGACATAGTACAGGAGATGATCAGAGACTGCAGACATAGTACAGGAGATGATCAGAGACTGCAGACATAGTAAATGAGATGATCAGAGACTGCAGACATAGTACAGGAGATGATCAGAGACTGCAGACATAGTACAGGAGATGATCAGAGACTGCAGACATAATACAGGAGATGATCAGAGACTGCAGACATAGTACAGGAGATGATCAGAGACTGCAGACATAATACAGGAGATGATCAGAGACTGCAGACATAATACAGGAGATGATCAGAGACTGCAGACATAATACAGGAGATGATCAGAGACTGCAGACATATTACAGGAGATGGTCAGAGACTGCAGACATAGTACAGGAGATGATCAGAGACTGCAGACATATTACAGGAGATGATCAGAGACTGCAGACATAGTACAGGAGATGATCAGAGACTGCAGACAGGATATAAGAGATGATCAGAGACTGCAGACATAATACAGGAGATGATCAGAGACTGCAGACATAGTACAGGAGATGATCAGAGACTGCAGACATAGTACAGGAGATGGTCAGAGACTGCAGACATAATACAGGAGATGATCAGAGACTGCAGACATAATACAGGAGATGATCAGAGACTGCAGACATAGTACAGGAGATGATCAGAGACTGCAGACATAGTACAGGAGATGATCAGAGACTGCAGACATATTACAGGAGATGGTCAGAGACTGCAGACATAGTACAGGAGATGATCAGAGACTGCAGACATATTACAGGAGATGATCAGAGACTGCAGACATAGTACAGGAGATGATCAGAGACTGCAGACAGGATATAAGAGATGATCAGAGACTGCAGACATAATACAGGAGATGATCAGAGACTGCAGACATAGTACAGGAGATGATCAGAGACTGCAGACATAGTACAGGAGATGGTCAGAGACTGCAGACATAGTACAGGAGATGATCAGAGACTGCAGACATAATACAGGAGATGATCAGAGACTGCAGACATAGTACAGGAGATGATCAGAGACTGCAGACATAATACAGGAGATGATCAGAGACTGCAGACATAATACAGCAGATGATCAGAGACTGCAGACATATTACAGGAGATGGTCAGAGACTGCAGACATAGTACAGGAGATGATCAGAGACTGCAGACATAGTACAGGAGATGATCAGAGACTGCAGACATAGTACAGGAGATGATCAGAGACTGCAGACATAGTACAGGAGATGATCAGAGACTGCAGACAGGATATAAGAGATGATCAAAGACTTCAGACATAGTACAGGAGATGATCAGAGACTGCAGACATAATACAGGAGATGATCAGAGACTGCAGACATAGTACAGGAGATGATCAGAGACTGCAGATATAGTACAGGAGATGATCAGAGACTGCAGACATAGTACAGGAGATGATCAGAGACTGCAGACATAGTACAGGAGATGATCAGAGACTGCAGACATAGTACATGAGATGATCAGAGACTGCAGACATAGTACAGGAGATGATCAGAGACTGCAGACATAGTACAGGAGATGATCAGAGACTGCAGACATAATACAGGAGATGATCAGAGACTGCAGACATAGTACAGGAGATGATCAGAGACTGCAGACATAATACAGGAGATGATCAGAGACTGCAGACATAATACAGGAGATGATCAGGGACTGCAGACATAATACAGGAGATGATCAGAGACTGCAGACATATTACAGGAGATGGTCAGAGACTGCAGACATAGTACAGGAGATGATCAGAGACTGCAGACATATTACAGGAGATGATCAGAGACTGCAGACATAGTACAGGAGATGATCAGAGACTGCAGACAGGATATAAGAGATGATCAGAGACTGCAGACATAATACAGGAGATGATCAGAGACTGCAGACATAGTACAGGAGATGATCAGAGACTGCAGACATAGTACAGGAGATGGTCAGAGACTGCAGACATAATACAGGAGATGCTCAATGACTGCAGACATAATACAGGAGATGATCAGAGACTGCAGACATAGTACAGGAGATGATCAGAGACTGCAGACATAGTACAGGAGATGATCAGAGACTGCAGACATAATACAGGAGATGATCAGAGACTGCAGACATAGTACAGGAGATGATCAGAGACTGCAGACATACTACAGGAGATGATCAGAGACTGCAGACATACTACAGGAGATGATCAGCGACTGCAGACATACTACAGGAGATGATCAGAGACTGCAGACAGGATATAAGAGATGATCAGAGACTGCAGACATAGTACAGGAGATGGTCAGAGACTGCAGACATAATACAGGAGATGATCAGAGACTGCAGATATAGTACAGGAGATGATCAGAGACTGCAGACATAGTACAGGAGATGATCAGAGACTGCAGACATAGTACAGGAGATGATCAGAGACTGCAGACATAGTACATGAGATGATCAGAGACTGCAGACATAGTACAGGAGATGATCAGAGACTGCAGACATAGTACAGGAGATGATCAGAGACTGCAGACATAGTACAGGAGATGATCAGAGACTGCAGACATAATACAGGAGATGATCAGAGACTGCAGACATAGTACAGGAGATGATCAGAGACTGCAGACATAATACAGGAGATGATCAGAGACTGCAGACATAATACAGGAGATGATCAGAGACTGCAGACATATTACAGGAGATGGTCAGAGACTGCAGACATAGTACAGGAGATGATCAGAGACTGCAGACATAGTACAGGAGAGGATCAGAGACTGCAGACATAGTACAGGAGATGATCAGAGACTGCAGACATAGTACAGGAGATGATCAGAGACTGCAGACAGGATATAAGAGATGATCAAAGACTTCAGACATAGTACAGGAGATGATCAGAGACTGTAGACATAATACAGGAGATGATCAGAGACTGCAGACATAGTACAGGAGATGATCAGAGACTGCAGACATAGTACAGGAGATAATCAGAGACTGCAGACATAATACAGGAGATGATCAGAGACTGCAGACATAGTACAGGAGATGAACAGAGACTGCAGACATACTACAGGAGATGATCAGAGACTGCAGACATACTACAGGAGATGATCAGAGACTGCAGACATACTACAGGAGATGATCAGAGACTGCAGACAGGATATAAGAGATGATCAGAGACTGCAGACATAGTACAGGAGATGGTCAGAGACTGCATACATAATACAGGAGATGATCAGAGACTGCAGACATAGTACAGGAGATGATCAGAGACTGCAGACATAGTACATGAGATGATCAGAGACTGCAGACATAGTACATGAGATGATCAGAGACTGCAGACATAATATAGGAGATGATCAGAGACTGCAGACATAGTACAGGAGATGATCAGAGACTGCAGACATAGTACATGAGATGATCAGAGACTGCAGACATAGTACAGGAGATGATCAGAGACTGCAGACATAATACAGGAGATGATTAGAGACTGCAGACATAGTACAGGAGATGATCAGAGACTGCAGACATAATACAGGAGATGATCACAGACTGCAGACATAATACAGGAGATGATCAGAGACTGCAGGCATAGTACAGGAGATGATCAGAGACTGCAGACATATTACAGGAGATGGTCAGAGACTGCAGACATAGTACAGTAGATGATCAGAGACTGCAGACAGGATATAAGAGATGATCAGAGACTGTAGACATAGTACAGGAGATGGTCAGAGACTGCAGACATAGTACAGGAGATGGTCAGAGACTGCAGACATAGTACAGGAGATGATCAGAGACTGCAAACATAGTACAGGAGATGATCAGAGACTGCAGACATAGTACAGGAGATGGTCAGAGACTGCAGACAGGATATAAGAGATGATCAGAGACTGCAGACATAGTACAGGAGATGATCAGAGACTGTAGACATAGTACAGGAGATGGTCAGAGACTGCAGACATAGTACAGGAGATGATCAGAGACTGCAGACATACTACAGGAGATGATCAGAGACTGCAGACATACGACAGGAGATGATCAGAGACTGCAGACAGGATATAAGAGATGATCAGAGACTGCAGACACAGTACAGGAGATGATCAGAGACTGCAGACATAGTACAGGAGATGATCAGAGACTGCAGACATATTACAGGAGATGGTCAGAGACTGCAGACATAGTACAGGAGATGATCAGAGACTGCAAACATAATACAGGAGATGATCAGAGACTGCAGACATAATACAGGAGATGATCAGAGACTGCAGACATATTACAGGAGATGGTCAGAGACTGCAGACATAGTACAGGAGATGATCAGAGACTGCAGACATAGTACAGGAGATGATCAGAGACTGCAGACATAATACAGGAGATGGTCAGAGACTGCAGACATAGTACAGGAGATGGTCAGAGACTGCATTTCCTATGGACGTTAGTAAATAATGGCCAATCGACCCTCTCACCTGACCCAGCGATACAGCAACGGTTCCTCTGATCAGGAGTCAGCTCACTCTGAATTGCCCGTGGTGACTCCGCTGGATAGCACCCAGATCTGTATTCTGACAATGACTTCATTCCTTTCTCCACCAGGGATGGTGCTAGGCTGTTTGGCTTTCCCTCTGGTGGCGCAGGGCAGCGGGGTTCTCTCTCTGATGGGGTTCCCTCAGCAATGTCCTCTCCCTCTGGAGTCCTGGGTGTACTTCCCTGAAAGCTTTCCCGGACTCCTGGCTCTCTCTCTCCCATTCAGCTGAGCATGCTGTGTGAGCTCCAGTTTCCGTGTTACAGTGGGGCTGCCAGCCCTCGGGACTACATGTCCCACAATCCTCTTCTCTGCTCCTTTTTCTATTCTGTTTCTTCCCTGGGCATATGAAGGCGGGGGAAGATATAGTGGGCAGCTGTGCTGGCAAGCGCTGCTCACTAGTACAGCAGCGTGCGCGAGAGGGAGAGGGAGGGGGGAGAGGGGGGAAAGAAGAGCCCGCAGCTGCATTGGCATCACTAGGGTTGGGGTCACTCCCCCTTCCACCAACTATAGTCGCCCCTCAGTACAGACCCCCCTCCACTAAGTATAGACCCCCTCCATCAGTGAAGAACCCGCACTAAGTATAAACCCCTCCGTCAGTACAGACCTTCCTCAGTACAGACCCCCCCCAGGAAAACCCCCCTCCATTAGTACAGACCCCCCCAGGACAGACCCCCCTGCATTAGTACAGACCCCCCCAGGACAGACCCTCCTCCATTAGTACAGACCCCCCGGGACAGACCCCACCTCCATTAGTACAGACCCCCTTCCATTAGTACAGACCCCCCAGGACAGACCCCTCCTTCATTAGTACAGACCCCCCTCTATTAGTACAGACCCCCCATTAGTACAGACCCCCCAGGACAGACCCCCCCTCAATTAGTACAGACCCCCCTCCATTAGTACAGACCCCCCATTAGTACAGACCCCCCAAGACAGACCCCCCTCAATTAGTATAGACCCCCCAGGACAAACCCCCCTCCATTACTACAGACCCCCCAGGACAGACCCCCCTCCATTAGTACAGACCCCCCAGGACAGACCCCCCTCCATTAGTACAGACCTCCCTCCATTAGTACAGACCCCCCATTAGTACAGACCCCCCAAGACAGACCCCCCTCAATTAGTATAGACCCCCCAGGACAGACCCCCCTCCATTACTACAGACCCCCCAGGACAGACCCCCCTCCATTAGTATAGACCCGACAGACCCCCCTCCATTAGTACAGACCCCCCTCAATTAGTATAGACCCCCCCAGGACAGACCCCCCTCCATTACTACAGACCCCCCAGGACAGACCCCCCTCCATTAGTATAGACCCCTCCAGGACAGACCCCCCTCCATTAGTACAGACCCCCCAGGACAGACCCCCCTCCATTAGTATAGACTCCCCCCAGGACAGACCCCCCTCCATTAGTACAGACCCCCCAGGACAGACCCCCCTCCATTACTACAGACCCCCCAGGACAGACCCCCTCTCCATTACTACAGACCCCCCCCTCCATTACTACAGACCCCCCAGGACAGACCCACCCTCCATTACTACAGACCCCCCAGGACAGACCCTCCCTCCATTAGTACAGACCCCCCTCTATTAGTAATGACCCCCCAGGGCAGATCCCCCTTCTCCATTATTACAGAAGCCCCCCCCTCCATTAGGGTACAGTACATAAAAACACCCGGGCGGCAGCTGGAGAGGAGAGGAGAGTGTGCAGCCACGCCGCCCGGGTGGAGAACAGAAGTGTACACAGCAGGCAGCAGGAGTGAGAGACACAGAGAGGAGGAGAATGTGTCAGCACGGACCGCTCCTCCCCCCCTCCCCCCCGCGCGCGACATCACTCACGGCTGGTCTCTCTCCACACAGAGACCAGCCGCTCTGCCTCCCTTCTCATCTCCAGCTTGAGCAGTTAATACAGCGGCGCCTTTCTTCTTAGAACACCGGCAGAGAGGCGCCGCTGGACACAAACAAGAGGAGGAGGAGGAGGGAGGGGAGCACTCTGGCGCTTCAGCGCCCCCACCTCTCTGGCGCTCGGGTGCACTGCACCCCGTGCACCCCGTCTAGGACCGGCCCTGATGGCGTGAGCAATATTATTTTGCCACGAAATTGACCTTTGGGTCCAAGAGTAGTCCTTGGCTTTTCAGTACTTTTGCCTCAGCTCTCAATTGGATATTGACCAACCGCAAAGGTTGTCACAAGGTCATTCATTATCTAGACGATTTTTTGCTGCTAGAAAGCCCTGCGCAGTCTCCCAGGGATCTGGCATCACTTACGAAACTGTTTGCTGATTTAAACGTCCCCATGGCTGCTCACAAAGTGAAAGGGCCTTTCACTGTCCTTACCTTTCTAGGTATTACGCTAGATACCAATCGCATGATCGCAAGTTTGCCCCAGGAGAAGCTTGATAGGATACGAGGGACCATTCGCAATCTAGTCAGGTCCCCCATTTGAATTTTGTCTGATGCCTCAATGGGTTTTGCAGCAATTTTTGGATGTCAGTGGATGGCCGGTCCATGGCCCCCAGAAGTCTCTGTCATACCTGGGTTCACCCAGACCTCTGCTCTGTTTAAAATTTATCCGATAGTCGCAGCTGCAGTTACATGGGGTCACATGGTCTGGTCACACAGTCATTTTCTTTACCGATAATTCAGCCACAGACGAAATTATCAATAAAGGAGGATCCGGGTCCCTCCTCACAATGTCTTTTATGCGCAGGTTGACATGGTTGGGTCTCATGCATGGATTTCATTTTCAGGGCGAGTTTATCAGTGGTGCCAACAACGTGGCAGCTGATGCTTTATCTCGGCTTGATTTTCGTTTTTTCTTCCTACAGCACCCAGAGGCAGATCCAGCGGGCAAGCCGGTCCCTCCTTTCTCCTTGCTGACAATGGATTAGGTGCGCTCAGGGTGCATGCCACCAACCTGGTGAATTCTTCATTGTCAAGGAATACTCTCAGGGCATACAAGACAGCTTGGAAGTGTTTTGATAGATTTATGACCCTCTATCCCTGTGACAAGGTGGGGGATATCAAACACATGATGGCTTTCGCTGCTTGTTGTCATGGCAAACTGTCCCTTTCATTCAAAAACATCAAGTTGTACTTCTCAGGTATTCAGCACTTCATGTCACTTTAGAATCCTGACAGAGCACCCTTTTTTTGTGGCTCATCCTATTAAAGCCATTTTTAAAGGTATCCAGAGAAGTCAGGTACAGTCATGTCTGACACGTTTGCTTATCACCGGACAAATGTTCCAAGGACTCTCAGATTTGTTATCTCTTTCACCTTTTGGATCAGGTCCCAGCCTTGTTCTTAAAGCAGCCATTTACTTAAGTTATTTTGGTTTCCTCAGACCCGGGGAAGTATCCATAGCCAGCCGTAATGCGCCAGTACTTCTTAAAGGTAGTCTCACCAGATTTCCTGATCATGTTTCTCTACAACTCCCCAATAGCAAAAACCGTCAGAAGGGTCAGGGTTTTGTTATTAATTATTACCCTACTAACACAAACCGATGTCCAGTTGATGTATTGGGCCAACTTTCCTCCATGTTCGCTACGGCTCCTCACGATAGCCCATTACTCCCTTTTCCTACGCAGCCTTTTGCCTCCAAACAATTTATCGCACACATCAGAATTCTCCTTGCTAAATTAGGTTTTAATCCAAAACTGTTTTCATGTCATTCCTTCAGAATCGGGGTGGCATCCGCAGCATCCAAGCAAGGGGTCCCATCCCACGTTATCAAATACATGGGGCAATGGAAGTCTTCATGTTATAGTCAATATATTCCCGATCCTCATGAGGAAGTTAAACAAGCTTTTTCCATACTGCTTGATAAGTTGTTTCATGTTCTTCCATTAAACATTACATTGCTGCACCTACTTCACGTGTTTTTGCCCTCTTTTAAGCATACTGTCCTACACGACCATGGCACACCTCAGGTCGCCGTAGTTAGGTTAAAGTGCCCAGTATGCAGACTCTGACTACAAGTTAGAAGGCTGGCCATTGGCTAGCCTGAGTTTTTAGGAGGAGTTTGGGGCTTATAACCCCCCTCCTGCCCTACACTCTTGTCGGCTAGCATTTCCGGGTTCCCTCCCACCCGTACCCCATATATTTCTCATTTCATTCTCAGGGATTGCCCTCTTTTAAGCATACTGTCCTACGTGACCATGGCATACGTCAGGTCGCCGTAGTTAGGTTAAAGTGTCATTCCCAGTATCCAGACTCTGACTACAAGCAATAGATGTGCAATTAAGAAAATGTTTGGCAGTGAAATCTTAACTACAAGATCCAACTTTACATTTTTCACTTTAGTCATCTTTAATGCATTAGAGCGGATCTGACAGGTTCAATATTTGCTTTGAAATGTCTTATAGTAAGAGAACAATAGACAATAGGTGCTTACACTACATGCTCTTAGAAAGCACTTAATAATTTTTAATGTGGGCACACCTGCATAGATTGGTTTCTAGAATACTGCCTATACACTGTGTGCACAATTATTAGGTAAGTTGTATTTTTGAGGATTCATTTCATTATTGACCAACTACAGTGCTTTCGGTCCATCAAAAATGTTAATAAACCTCAAACCTGAATATTTAAGAAAGTAAGTGAGGTTTTGTCTTTCTTAGGAGAATATCTATGTGTGCAGAATTATTGGGCAATTATTAGTGTGCAGAATTATTATGCAACTAATGAAAAATGAAAATTTTCCCACCTCACTTGTTCATTTTCATCTGTTAAAGTGAAAATAATAAACAAACAACTCAAAATTTACAAATAAACATTTTTGACATTTAAAAAAAAAATAGTGACCAATATAGCCACCCTTTCTTTCAATAGCAGTCATAAGCCTTCCATTGATGAAGTCTGTCAGTTTCTTGATCTGTTGACGATTAGCTTTTTGTGCAGCAGCAACCACAGCCTCCCAGACATTGTTCAGAGAGGTGTACTGTTTTCCTTCACTGTAAATCTCCCAGTTAAGAATGGCCCACAAGTTCTCAATAGAGTTTAGTTCAGGCCAGGGATGGGGTTATATTATTATTCTTTCATCTTTACAGCCTTTACTGGCTTGCCACGTAGTGGAGTACTTCGATGCATGCGATAGGGCATTGTCTTGCATAAATATCGTGGTCTTCTTGAAAGATGCAGACTTTTTCCTGTACCAATGTGTGAAGAAAGTGTCTTCTAAAAACTGGCAGTAGGTTTGGGAGCATAGGCGTGCCCACGGGGTGTGCCGGGTGTGCCTGGGCACACCCTAATCTTTCCAAGCTGTCTCCAAAGATCTGCCCCAAAATGTTGCATTTAACAATGTGTAGCCTGCGCTGCTAGGTAGCACAGGCAGCAGATCGTGAAACTTGCCAGAGCCGCTGCGCTGAGTGTATGAACTGACAGTGCGATAATGTCACTGCTTGCAGAGAGAAAGTCCATCTGTCAAAACTGAGCTGTGATTTCGGGGGTGGGCGGGCTGAAGAGCTGTCAAACACCAGCCAATGGGAAGGGGTCTGGGCGGGCTGCTTTATGTGGCTCCGCCCCTTTCCTAAGCAGCCCAATCATTGGCTGGTGGTTGTTAGCTCATCGGCCCCGCCCACCCCCGACATCGCGGCTGTGTTGTGACAGCTGGTCTTTCTCCCATTACATGACAGTGTCACACACAAGGGCTCTAGCAAGTCTCACTACCTCTCCCCAATCAGTGCCACTCTGTGCTGCCAATCAGTACCACTCTGTGCTGACACTGACAATTAGTTCTGCCAATCTGTGCTGCCAATCACTGCCACTCTGTGCTGCCAATCACTGCCAATCTGTGCTGCCAATCAGTGCCACTCTGTGCTGCCAATCACTGCCAATCTGTGCTGCCAATCAGTGCCACACTGTGCTGCCAATCACTGCCACTCTGTGCTGCCAATCACTGCCAATCTGTGCTGCCAATCAGTGCCACTCTGTGCTGCCAATCACTGCCAATCTGTGCTGCCAATCAGTGCCACTCTGTGCTGCCAATCACTGCCACTCTGTGCTGACAATCACTGCCAATCTGTGCTTCCAATCAGTGCCACTCTGTGCTGGCAATCGGTGCCAATCTGTGCTGACACTGACAATCAGTTCTGCCAATCTGTGCTGCCAATCAGTGCCACACTGTGCTGACAATCAGTGACACTCTGTGCTGACAATCACTGCCAATCTGTGCTGCCAATCAGTGCCACTCTGTGCTGGCAATCGGTGCCAATCTGTGCTGACACTGACAATCAGTTCTGCCAATCTGTGCTGCCAATCAGTGCCACACTGTGCTGACAATCAGTGACACTCTGTGCTGACAATCACTGCCAATCTGTGCTGCCAATCAGTGCCACTCTGTGCTGGCAATCGGTGCCAATCTGTGCTGACACTGACAATCAGTTCTGCCAATCTGTGCTGCCAATCAGTGCCACTCTGTGCTGCCAATCGGTGCCAAATTGTGCTGACACTGACAATCAGTTCTGCCAATCTGTGCTGCCAATCAGTGCCACACTGTGCTGACAATCAGTGACACTCTGTGCTGCCAATCAGTGCCACTCTGTGCTGCCAATCACTGCCAATCTGTGCTGCCAATCAGTGCCACTCTGTGCTTCCAATCACTGCCAATCTGTGCTGCCAATCAGTGCCACTCTGTGCTGCCAATCACTGCCACTCTGTGCTGACAATCACTGCCAATCTGTGCTGACAATCAGTGCCACTCTGTGCTGGCAATCGGTGCCAATCTGTGCTGACACTGACAATCAGTTCTGCCAATCTGTGCTGCCAATCAGTGCCACACTGTGCTGACAATCAGTGACACTCTGTGCTGACAATCACTGCCAATCTGTGCTGCCAATCAGTGCCACTCTGTGCTGGCAATCGGTGCCAATCTGTGCTGACACTGACAATCAGTTCTGCCAATCTGTGCTGCCAATCAGTGCCACACTGTGCTGACAATCAGTGACACTCTGTGCTGACAATCACTGCCAATCTGTGCTGCCAATCAGTGCCACTCTGTGCTGGCAATAGGTGCCAATCTGTGCTGACACTGACAATCAGTTCTGCCAATCTGTGCTGCCAATCAGTGCCACTCTGTGCTGCCAATCGGTGCCAAATTGTGCTGACACTGACAATCAGTTCTGCCAATCTGTGCTGCCAATCAGTGCCACACTGTGCTGACAATCAGTGACACTCTGTGCTGCCAATCAGTGCTACTCTGTGCTGCCAATCACTGCCACTCTGTGCTGCCAATCACTGCCAATCTGTGCTGCCAATCAGTGCCACTCTGTGCTGCCAATCACTGCCAATCTGTGCTGCCAATCAGTGCCACTCTGTGCTGCCAATCACTACCACTCTGTGCTGACAATCACTGCCAATCTGTGCTGCCAATCAGTGCCACTCTGTGCTGGCAATCAGTGCCAATCTGTGCTGACACTGACAATCAGTTCTGCCAATCTGTGCTGCCAATCAGTGCCACACTGTGCTGACAATCAGTGACACTCTGTGCTGACAATCACTGCCAATCTGTGCTGCCAATCAGTGCCACTCTGTGCTGGCAATCGGTGCCAATCTGTGCTGACACTGACAATCAGTTCTGCCAATCTGTGCTGCCAATCAGTGCCACACTGTGCTGACAATCAGTGACACTCTGTGCTGACAATCACTGCCAATCTGTGCTGCCAATCAGTGCCACTCTGTGCTGGCAATCGGTGCCAATCTGTGCTGACACTGACAATCAGTTCTGCCAATCTGTGCTGCCAATCAGTGCCACTCTGTGCTGCCAATCGGTGCCAAATTGTGCTGACACTGACAATCAGTTCTGCCAATCTGTGCTGCCAATCAGTGCCACACTGTGCTGACAATCAGTGACACTCTGTGCTGCCAATCAGTGCTACTCTGTGCTGCCAATCTGTGCCCAGTGCTGCCGATCCGTGCCCATCAGTGCTGCCAATCAGAGCCCATCAGTGCTGCCAATCAGTGGCCATCAGTGCCCAACAGTGTGGCCTATCGGTGCTGCCATAATACTGGTCTCTGTGATATGCAACTTTATATATAATACACATCAGTTTGAAAACAAGACATAATAGAAACTTAGCAGGGATGGTGGAAACCCCTCTATGGATAATTGCAATACAAATTAACTTCAAGTGCAACAACTTTTTAGCTGGGAGGTTCACACCATTATACTTTGGAATTTTTGTTTTTTTAATTGTTACACTTAATGTTATATATTTTAGTTACTATTATAATGTAAATTATTGCACTTGAAGTTAATTTTCCACCACCCTTCCTAAGTCCATGTCTTTATGGACGTTGCTTTGTGCACTGGTGCGCAGTCATGTTGGAACAGGAAGGGGCCATCCCCAAACTCCTCCCACAAAGTTGGGAGCATGAAATTGTCCAAAACTAAGGGGCCAAGCCCAACCCCTGAAAAACAACCCCACACCATAATCCCCTCCCCCCCACACTATAATCCCCCCTCCCCCAAATGATTTAGACCAGTGCACAAAGCAAGATCCATAAAGACATGGATGAGCGAGTTTGGGGTGGAGGAACTTGATGTGCCTGCACAGAGTCCTGACCTCAACCCGATAGAACACCTTTGGGATGAATTCGAGTGGAGACTGCGAGTCAGGCCTTCTCATCCAACATCAGTGCCTGACCTCACAAATGCTCTTCTGGAAGAATGGTCAAACATTCCCATAGACACACTCCTAAACCTTGTGGACGGCCTTCCCAGAAGAGTTGAAGCTGTTATAGCTGCAAAGGGCGGAGCCAACTCAATATTGAACCCTCCGGACTAAGACTGGGAGGTCATTAAAGTTCATGTGTGTGTAAAGGCAGGCGTCCCAATACTTTTGACAATATAGTGTGTGTATCATATTATATATATACACGTATGTGTGTTTGAGCTTTGGGGTGCACACCCTAATGCAATAGGCTGCGCACGCCTATGTTTGGGAGTTGATTTTGAGTCCATCTCCAACCTGGAAAGGTCCAACTAGCTCATCTTTAATAATACCAGCACCCCACCTCCACCTAGCTGATATCTGAGTGGAAGTGGACCTCTGTGCCTGTTAGGGCCCTTTCACACTGGGGCAGTTTGCAGGTGCTATTGCGCTAATAATAGCGCCTGCAAACCGACCCGAAAGTGCCGCTGCTTTGTCTCCAGTGTGAATGCCCCGAGGGCTTTCACACTGGAGCGGTGCGCTAGCAGGACAGTAAAAAAAGTCCTGCTAGCAGTATCTTCGGAGCGGTGAAGGAGAGGAGTGTATACCGCTCCTTCACCGCTCCTGCCCATTGAAATCAATGGGACAGCGTGGCTATACCGCCAGAAAAGCGCCTCTGCGCCGAATACCAACGGTAAAGCGCCACGTACAATAGCGGTGCTTTACCGCCGACGCCGCCCCCGCCGCCCCCGCCGCCCCCGCCCTAGCATGAAAGGGGCCTTACTGATCCAGCCACAGGCTCATCCATCTGGTCCGCCAAGAGTCACTCTCATCTCATCAGTCCAAAAAACCTTTGAAAAATCTGTCTTCTGATATATCTTGGCTCATTCTTGACGTTTCATCGTACGTGTCTTGTTGAGTTATAGTCGCAGTAGCGACCCATCCATAGGGAGCGCCCGGGTGCCACCCCCCTCCTGTAGTCACCAAAAAAAAATAAATTTTTTTTTAAATGGCCCCTTTCCACAAGAATCTGAATCACTATGATAAGGTACTAGGTTTCTCAAACATGATCTAATCCAATGAGGGTGCTTTACAAAAACCGGAGAATGCAAAATCTTGTGCAACTATGCATAGGATCAGCTTCCAGGTTTTATTGCCAAAACTTAATCAAACAAGCTGAAGTTAGAAGTTCATTGGCTACCATGCACAACTGCACCAGATATTGAGTGCTCCAGTTTTAGTAAATCTCCCCCAATGTGTCTTGATAAAAGTGATATAGCTACAAATAATGAAAAATTTCTTTCTCTGAGCTGCTTAGGTGAAATTTGCTTGAAACAAAACTATGATTTTTTTTTAGTGGTAGTATTTTTGACTTATTGTGTGTGTGTTGTTTTTTATTTAAGATAGTTTTGTTTTTCATTTATTGTTTTAAATTGTGTTTTTTCTTTTCTATGCATTTGATAATGCATGTACTGTTATGTTAAACTTTGTTTGTTTTTGCTTCCTGTAAAAAAAAAAAAATACACACACACACACAAAAGCAATACAATAATGCCCTGTACACACGATAGGATTTTCCGATGGAAAATGTGTGATAGGACCTTGTTGTAGGAAATTCCGACCATGTGTAGGCTCCATCACACATTTTTCATAGGAATTTCCAACACACAAAGTTTGAGAGCTTGCTATAAAATTTTCCGACAACAAAATCCGTTGTCGGAAATTCCTATCGTGTGTACACAAATCCGAAGCACAAAGTGCCACGCATGCTCAGAATAAATTAAGAAATGAAAGCTATTGGCTACTGCCCTGTTTATAGTCCCGTTGTACGTGTTTTACGTCACCATGTTCAGAACGATCGGATTTTCCGACAACTTTGTGTGACCGTGTGTATGCAAGACAAGTTTGAGCCAACATCCGTCGGAAAAAATCCATGGATTTTGTTGTCGGAATGTCCAGTCAATGTCCGACCGTGTGTACAGGGCATTAGAAGTCTTTAAAGCCCATCACTGCACCCTTAAAAACTGCCTTCATTGAAAAATTTGCCAAATGTTCACAATTTTCACCCAAATTTAGGGGAAGGTAGTGACTTGTAGCAACACAGTGCACCTTTGAATGGCAGAAGGGCTTATATCTACAGGGACATTTTATTATATGCCAAAAAAGAGGTCCACAGGTGCTGCAGCTAAAGTGTTTATGGGCAAGATCTGAGATCTGAGTATTCCTTTTGCACATGGGTTTAAATACAGAAATGGCTTTCATACCTGTGCTTTTCCAACAAGTAGGCCTGTCAGGGAAGAAATATTAGTATGCAGTGTCCAGTGTGACTTTAATGTCACATTCCTATAGTCAAGTCACAGCGTGAAGGGAACTGGGAAACTGTAAAATAAAAACACAGATTCAACATCAAACTTTTCCAAATATTAAAGTGACCGTGTCAGGAGTGTTAAAATCCCAAGAGAACTTACTTTTAAAGGCCAACTCTGAGCAACTAAAAAATGATCACTTACCAAGGGGGTGTACGTGGATTAATTGCTGATTTTGGTCTAGGGAAACAAAACAAAAAAATCCAAACCTCCGCCGCTCCCTGCATCTAGACTTCTTCTCCCCCACACTGCAGCAGTCTAGGGTCCTGATGTCAAGACCAAAGCAGGGTCTATTGCCGGGACTTGGACATGATGGGGCTTAGGGACAGTCCACTGCTGGAGCATAGGGGAGCACTATCTGCTGAGGGAGTGGAAGATCAGGTAAGTAAAATTATTTCTCCTCTCCCCTGGACAAAATGAGCTATTAAACCTTGCTATTAACCCACACAGTGCGGGTGCAGCCCCATCGCAAGGGATCATTTTTTTAGTTGTCCAGAGTTGAGCTTTAAACATAGCCTTATCCGTCTGTCGGTCTGTTTGCTGAAATGTAACCCGCTGACAGGGGGATCATTTTGCTCTAAGCCAAGCTAGCATTAGTCACTATCATATTAGTTGTGCTATTTTGGTCCTCAAGGGGGCGCTGTAAGCCAGTCAGTGTCCTAGATTGCGTAACGTATTGTTGACATTTACCAATTTATAGTAGGCAGTGCATTTTTAAAAGACTATAAGTAGTGGTTAATGTTAAATATATTTTTATTAACATAATGTTTGGTGACTACATAGACTGGCACTCATAATGAGTGAATGCAAATACTCATGAAGATTTTAAACAAATCAGTAAGTAAATTGCAATATAAGAAATCACAAAAAAGGGTCAGTATCTGCAAAAGTGTACAGTTTGTGAGGGTAAACACAGTTATGGGCGAGCGGAATGAAACTTTTATATTTCTAAACAGAATTGCAAAGAGAATGGGCAAAGGAAATTTCCTTCGAGCAGCCCATGGTGCATATATTCACTGCGCAGTCAGAAAACCCATAAAGGACAAGTGCACAATAATATTCATGAAAAGAATTGTAAAATAAAAGAAGAGATTTTTTTTTGTTAAAAAGACGAAAGGGAAAAGTGTAGCAAGAGGTAAGAGAAGAAGGGATGGAAAAAAGAAAGAAGAAGGAGTAATAGTAGAGACGAGTACTCTTGGATTCAGATGTAAAAAGAACAAATGAGGATCAAAATTTATTGACCAAGTCTATTGCTCAGTTTCTCCGATGCGGAGTAATACATCCAAATGTACCAGAGACTAGTAGGTTAAAATCTCCTGTGTTTTCGACACTTCCATAGCACTTTTCAGGTGCTTCGGAAGCGCTGCCCATTCATTTCAATGGGCAGGACTTTTTGGGAACGCTAAATACAGCGCTCCCAACCCGCCCCAAAGATGCTGCTTGAAGGACTTTTCGGAACTTCCCGCAAGCGCACCTTCCGAGTGTGAAAAGTCACACTTGAATGAATGGGAGGCGGTTTTTAGGCGCTTAGCAGAGGCTATTTCTAGCGCTAAAGCGCCTGAAAACCAGCCCAGTGTGAAAGGGGTCTTAGTGTGGGGGAGAAGTTCTCTTCCAGTGTTTGGAGATTAACTGTCTAGCTGCCGAGAGAAAGAATTTAAGCAGGCTAGTTCTCTGAAATGTAACCGTGCCTGGAAGGATAGACAACAAAGCTATGGAGGGGGAAGGGGTAAGGGGCTCATCGTAGATCTCTGTATATATCTGGAAGATCTGTAACCAGAAAGAGCGGATACATTCACACCCCCACCAGACATGCAGGTATGTTCCTTTCATCAGCACAGATCCGTAGCCGTTGGAAATATCCGGTTCATAGTGACCAGGTCACGATACCACCTGGATAGTAGTTTATCATTTTTCTGTCGAGCGTAATCTGAGATTGAGGATTTGTGGGTAAAGAGAAATGCAGTGTGCCAATCTCTGTCAGGAACCTCAAACCCCAGCTCTCTGGACCACACTCTAGTGAAAGCATAGGCGTGCGCAGGGAGTGTGCCTGGGCACACCCTAATCACCCCCTACAGTGTAGATTCCCCCTGCTGCCCGAACCCATGTCATTTACAGGCCGCTTCCTTTTCTGAATAAGCACAGTGAGTGATTGGTACAGATCATGCATTGTGTTCATTATTAACTGAAGCCTAGGCTTCAGTTTATGAATGAACAGGAAGCCACTCAGTACAGAGCATTTCGCATTCATTAACTGTCTAGTGAAGCTGACGCTGCAGAGAAAGGGGCTGTGGAATCTCTGTCCTCAGCCCCTTTTCTCTGTCGCAAAGGTGAGACAAAACCCCTGATATTTTACCAGAACCCCCAGGAGGGCTCCTAAGGCCCCTTTCACACAGGCTTGTCCGTGTACGGACTCTGCTCACTGTGCGGAGATGGACCTGTCAAAGCCCCACTGTCCTTCATGGAGATCGGATGAAAATGGACCGCCTGTCCATTTTCATTCGATCCTATCTGATCCGATTCTCCAGATGGTTGTAAAATAGGGTTTCCATCCGCTTGGATTTCATGGACAGGATCGGATAGCGGCGGATGTCAGCAGACATGTCACCGCTGACGTCAGCCGCTCCATAGAGGTGCATGGAGCGTCTGTTCAGCACCGCTTGAAAAACTGACAGGCAGACCTCATTGGAAAGCCATGTGAAAGGGGCCTATAAGAATTTACTGTAAAAAATTAAAATTAAAAACTACTGACACTGCCCAACTGACACCAATCAATTTTAAAATGTTTGTGTACATTTATAAGTGTGTGTCTGTCTGTATATACTATATAAATATATATATATATATATATATATATATATATATATATATATATATATATATATATATATATATATATAGTATATACACACACGCATATGTGTTTAAGCTTTGGGGTGCACACCCTAATGCAATAGTCTGCGCACACCAATCAGTGAATGTAGGAGATGTACTGTGAGTGTGAGCCAAAATTGATTTGTAGATCGCTGATAGAGTGTGGTGGGAACCTCTGGGAGGGTAAGCAGGCGATTAAACTTTAAGAAAGGTCTGTGGGTTAAACCCAAGGTAAATATCAACTTGTGTTGAATTTTTTGTCTATTAGTAGTGGTTAAAAGCAATATATCAAAATGATATGTTAGAAGGCTGGTCATTGGCTAGCCTGAATTTGTAGGAGGAGTTTGGGGCTTATAATCCCCCCTTCTGCCCTACACTCTCGTCGGCTAGCATTTCCGGGTTAGGATAGCAGTCGATGTGTCACTTCCAGTTCCGGTTCCAGTTCAGGCTCAGTGCGGTGTCTCTCACAGGCAGCGTTCTCTGGGTCTGTATGCTTTCAGGCGGGTTGACAGTGAGGGTAGCACAGGTATAGACACTGCTTTATCCTGGATCGTACAGGTGACGGCATTTCTGGGTATTGGACGGTGAGGGCCAGGGGCGTAACTAGAAATAACAGGGCCCCATAGCAAAATGTTGTATGGGGCTCCCCTGCAAACAGCCCCCCCCCACAGCTGCCCTAGTGTCAATGTAGCGTGACCTGTGCCACATATAGCGTGACCTGTGCACAATGCAGCGTGACCTGTGCCCAATGCAGCGTGACCTGTGCCCAATGCAGCGTGACCTGTGCACAATGCAGCGTGACCTGTGCCCCATACAGCATGACCTGTGCCCAATGCAGCATGACCTGTGCCCAATGCAGCGTGACCTGTGCCCCATACAGCGTGACCTGTGCCCCATACAGCGTGACCTGTGCCCAATGCAGCGTGACCTGTGCCCAATGCAGTGTGACCTGTGCCCAATGTAGCATGATATGTGCCCCATACAGCGTGACTTGTGCCCCATTAAGCGTGACCTATGCCCAATGCAGCATGACCTTTGCCCAATGCAGGGTGACCTGTGCCCAATACAGCGTGACCTGTGCCCCATACAGCGTGACATGTGCCCAATGCAGCGTGACCTGTGCCCCATACATCGTGACCTGTGCCCAATGCAGCGTGACCTGTGCCCCATACAATGTGACATGTGCCCCATACAGCATGACCTGTGCCCCATACAGCGTGACCTGTGCCCCATACAGCGTGACCTGTGCCCAATGCAGCATGACCTGTGCCCAATGCAGCATGACCTGTGCCCCATACAGCGTGACCTGTGCCCAATGCAGCGTGACCTGTGCCCAATGCAGCGTGACCTGTGCCCCATACAGTGTGACCTGTGCCCAATGCAGCGTGACCTGTGCCCAATACAGCGTTGCCTGTGCCCAATACAGCCTGGTCTGCCTGTGCCCCATACAGCCTCACCTGTGCAGAGGAAGAGGCAAGCCACCCGGATCAGCAGAGAGCGGGATTTCCCGCTGTAATAGCTTTCATTTGAATTTCCCGTCTTCCCAGGGCTCACGTCACATAGCCCCACCTCTTGGCCTGACGCCTTTAATGACATCGCCGGGCCAAGAGGTGGAGCTATGTGACGTGAGCCCCGGGAACACTGGAAGTTCTAATGAAAGCTATTACATCCGGCAATTCAGCTCTCTGCTGATCCGGGTGGCTTGCCTCTTCCTCTGCACAGGTGAGGCTGTATGGGGCACAGGCAGACCAGGCTGTATTGGGCACAGGCAACGCTGTATTGGGCACAGGTCACGCTGCATTGGGCACAGGTCACAGCTTGCCTCTTCCTCTCCTCTCTCTTCCCCTGGCTGGGAGAATGTGCCGGCAGTGCTCTCATCCTCACTGGGCCCCACTTGGCTGCGGGCCCCATAGCGCCCACATGGGTCGCTATGGTGGTAGTTATGCCCCTGGTGGGGGCTTTTCGGTGGGGACACTCCACTCATCTCCAGCTCTCCTCAGGTGGTGGCACGACTCCACCTGGTGGTGGTGGCTTTGCTGTCAGCACAAGTACCACTGCAGGTATTTCTACAAAGGACACAGTATTCTGGTCAAGGTAGGTGCGGAGCCAGGATGTTGGGGGGGAAGGAGGCATGCAGGTAATTGCCATCAGGGGTCACATGCTCTGTATGGTGAGGATCTGTAAATTTGTGGCTCTTTTGGTGTTTGCTGCATTATTGCTTGCCAAGGTTTCACTTGCCACCTGTCATCCACGTGCAGGTTGAACCTCTGAGCCAGTACATGGGTTGCTCTGGGTTAGTTGCTAGCCTCACCAGCACCAGAAGCCTCAGTTCAGGGAAGCGCACTGGCATTTCTCGGGCAGCCTGCAGAGTCTTTCAGTTCCACAGCTTGGTGGCCACGTCTTCAGGTCCTCACTGGGCTGCCACTATCACGCACGTTTTAGCACCTCAGGTCAGGGCACGTACAGCCTGGTTCATCCAGCCCATTTGGAAAAAAAAAAAATCTCTCACGGTTGCTTTTCCATCGCAGGTTCACCTTTATTTCTCCCACCACAGAGCACACGTTTCACTCTGTTCAGGTGGTTTTACGTTTTGGTCATTGCATTAATTTAAAAAAAAAAAAATGCTTGTATATTCCATCGCTTATTCAATGCATACGTCATGATGTTGTTACAGGTGGATTCTTCATTTACATTCAGGAACGGCAAGGTGTGTTCTGTGTGTCTCATGGTCATGGGTCGTATAGCTAGTTACATCGCATACCAAGATCTGTCACGTCTTCAGATCCGTACGGGCTAAGATTTTATTTTTAAACGATTGTAATAGTTACAGTCTTCTTGCCTGTACATCATACGTCATACGTTGCACGTCACTGCACATTCTTATTTTCTGCCTATCACAATCTGTAGGTTCCAAGCTCTGAGTGTTCGTTTTTAATTGTCTGTCTTGGCGCAGCAGGTTACTCGAGCTTGCTTACTGCATACACACAGGGGGTTATGGTCACTAGGTGCACCCTCACGCGCTGTTCCTGTTTGCTTTGTTTACAGCACCTACATTCTTCATACAGAGTTAGGCCCGATAGGGTATCATTGTTTGTCAGGAACTCATTTTGGTTTGGTCTGATGATCTCTAGTTGGTTTATCTACAGATTTGGACATGTCGCAAGTATCGGACAGCGATGAATTTGACTTCATCCCTCCTACTCCAGTTAGGAATTCAGAGCATGGCAGCGCTCCATCCCTAAGGAACTGGACTATACTGAAGCTCACAGCAGAGCTCCAACGCAGGGGCATTCCGTTTTCAGCCACAGCCAGGAAAACTGAGTTGTTTAGACTTTTCAAGCCCGTCCCAGCCTCAACCATCCACTAGTGCAGAGCATGTCTCCTTGCTCACGTCACTAACCCAGCTTCATACAGTTCTAAACACTCTCTCTACTTCAGTACAACTGATGTAAGATAGGATGGACTTGTTTGATGCCTGCCCAGCCACAGTGGAAGTTTTAGCTGCTCCCATAGCCTCTGTGCAGGCTGGCATCTTGCCAGGTAATACCAGTGTGCCGTTGCCTTAGCTGTTCCTTCACCACTAGCAGTGCTGCCTTCCGTGTCCCCTCAGCACTTCATCCCCACTAACCTCAAAAAAGACATCTTAGAGGGGAAGGACATAAACCTGGTGTCCCTGCTCATAGCTTCACAAGACATTGTTGAGAACAAGTCTTATGCCGCGTACACACGATCGGACTTTACGGCATACTTGGTCCGGCGTACTGGATTTCGTCGGACAATTCGTTCGTGTGTGGGCTCCAGCGGACTTTGTTTTCTCAAAAGTTTGACGGACTTAGCTTTGAAACATGTTTTAAATCTATCCGACGGACTCGAGTCCGGTCGAAAAGTCAGCTCGTCTGTATGCTAGTCCAACAGACAAAAACCGACGCTAGGGCAGCTATTGGCTACTGGCTATGAACTTCCTTGTTTTAGTCCAGTCGTACGTCATCACGTACGAATCCATCGGACTTTGGTTGATCGTGTGTAGGCAAGTCCGTTCATTCGGAAAGTCTGTCGTAAAGTCCGTCGAAAAGTCCGCCGGGCAAAGTCAGCCTGTCCCCTCAAGTCGTCCAGCTCTTCCTGACTGAGCCAAGTCAACATCACCAGGTTAGGTTTCTGGTTGGTACACCATTCACCCCCAGCTCTCAGACAATTCCTCATGGAAGGGTTTTTCCGACGGTTTTCATACGGGTCTCATCACATTGCCATTGGGGTCTTTTAAATGTCATAACTTGTTATCTGCTGGCAGCAATGCCCGGTTAGTAGATGAATTGGTACAGGTTGAGGTATCCAAGGGTTTTGTCATAGGGCCGTTTCTCTCTTCGCCTTTCAGCATGTGGAATGTTGGTCCTATCGGTGTGTTGAAGGGTAAATTTTCAAATAAATACCGGTTGATTCATGACTTGTCTGCTCCTCATTCCGCTCGCATACCTAGCCTTAATTCTCTTATCCCATCAGAAGAGTTTTCGCTGCAATATTCGTCAGTGGATTTTGCCATTCAGTGCATTTTGCAGACAGGTAGGGGCACATGGTTATCTAAAGCTGATATATCTGATGCTTTTAAACATCTCCCCATCAAACCAGCTCTCTGGCAATGGCATGGTTTTAAATGGCGTGAGCAATATTATTTTGCCACGAAATTGACCTTTGGGTCCAAGAGTAGTCCTTGGCTTTTCAGTACTTTTGCCTCAGCTCTCAATTGGATATTGACCAACCGCAAAGGTTGTCACAAGGTCATTCATTATCTAGATGATTTTTTGCTGCTAGAAAGCCCTGCGCAGTCTCCCAGGGATCTGGCATCACTTACGAAACTGTTTGCTGATTTAAACGTCCCCATGGCTGCTCACAAAGTGGAAGGGCCTTTCACTGTCCTTACCTTTCTAGGTATTACGCTAGATACCAATCGCATGATCGCAAGTTTGCCCCAGGAGAAGCTTGATAGGATACGAGGGACCATTCGCAATCTAGTCAGGTCCCCCATTTGAATTTTGTCTGATGCCTCAATGGGTTTTGCAGCAATTTTTGGATGTCAGTGGATGGCCGGTCCATGGCCCCCAGAAGTCTCTGTCATACCTGGGTTCACCCAGACCTCTGCTCTGTTTAAAATTTATCCGATAGTCGCAGCTGCAGTTACATGGGGTCACACATGGTCTGGTCACACAGTCATTTTCTTTACCGATAATTCAGCCACAGACGAAATTATCAATAAAGGAGGATCCGGGTCCCTCCTCACAATGTCTTTTATGTGCAGGTTGACATGGTTGGGTCTCATGCATGGATTTCATTTTCAGGGCGAGTTTATCAGTGGTGCCAACAACGTGGCAGCTGACGCTTTATCTCGGCTTGATTTTCGGTTTTTCTTCCTACAGCACCCAGAGGCAGATCCAGCGGGCAAGCCGGTCCCTCCTTTCTCCTTGCTGACAATGGATTAGGTGCGCTCAGGGTGCATGCCACCAACCTGGTGAATTCTTCATTGTCAAGGAATACTCTCAGGGCATACAAGACAGCTTGGAAGTGTTTTGATAGATTTATTACCCTCTATCCCTGTGACAAGGTGGGGGATATCAAACACATGATGGCTTTCGCTGCTTGTTGTCATAACAAACTGTCCCTTTCATTCAAAAACATCAAGTTGTACTTCTCAGGTATTCAGCACTTCATGTCACTTTAGGATCCTGACAGAGCACCCTTTTTTTGTGGCTCATCCTAATAAAGCCATTTTTAAAGGTATCCAGAGAAGTCAGGTACAGTCATGTCTGACACCTTTGCTTATCACCGGACAAATGTTCCAAGGACTCTCAGATTTGTTATATCTTTCACCTTTTGGATCAGGTCCCAGCCTTGTTCTTAAAGCAGCCATTTACTTAAGTTATTTTGGTTTCCTCAGACCCGGGGAAGTATCCATAGCCAGCCGCAATGCGCCAGTACTTCTTAAAGGTAGTCTCACCAGATTTCCTGATCATGTTTCTCTACAACTCCCCAATAGCAAAAACTGTCAGAAGAGTCAGGGTTTTGTTATTAATTATTACCCTACCAACACCAACCGATGTCCAGTTGATGTATTGGGCCAACTTTCCTCCATGTTCGCTACGGCTCCTCACGATAGCCCATTACTCCCTTTTCCTACGCAGCCTTTTGCCTCCAAACAATTTATCGCACACATCAGAATTCACCTTGCTAAATTAGGTTTTAATCCAAAACTGTTTTCAGGTCATTCCTTCAGAATCGGGGTGGCATCCGCAGCATCCAAGCAAGGGGTCCCATCCCACGTTATCAAATACATGGGGCAATGGAAGTCTTCATGTTATAGTCAATATATTCCCGATCCTCATGAGGAAGTTAAACAAGCTTTTTCCATACTGCTTGATAAGTTGTTTCATGTTCTTCCATTAAACATTATATTTCTGCACCTACTTCATGTGTTTTTGCCCTCTTTTAAGCATACTGTCCTACATGACCATGGCACACCTCAGGTCGCCGTAGTTAGGTTAAAGTGCCCAGTATGCAGACTCTGACTACAAGTTAGAAGGCTGGCCATTGGCTAGCCTGAGTTTTTAGGAGGAGTTTGGGGCTTATAACCCCCCCTCCTGCCCTACACTCTTGTCGGCTAGCATTTCCGGGTTCCCTCCCACCCGTACCCCATATATTTCTCATTTCATTCTCAGGGTTTGCCCTCTTTTAAGCATACTGTCCTACGTGACCATGGCATACTTCAGTTCGCCGTAGTTAGGTTAAAGTGTCATTGCCAGTATCCAGACTCTGACTACAAACAATAGATGTGCAATTAAGAAAGTGTTTGGCAGTGAAATCTTAACTCCAAAATGCAACTTTACATTTAATGCATTAGAGCGGATCTGACAGGTTCAATATTTGCTTTGAAATGTCTTATAGTAAGAGAACAATAGACAATAGGTGCTTACACTACATGCTCTTAGAAAGCACTTAATAATTTTTAATGTGGGCTCACCTGCATAGATTGGTTTCTAGAATACTGCCTATACACTGTGTGCACATTTATCAGGTAAGTTGTATTTTTGAGGATTCATTTCATTATTGACCAACTACAGTGCTTTCGGTCCATCAAAAATGTTAATAAACCTCAAACCTGAATATTTAAGAAAGTAAGTGAGGTTTTGTCTTTCTTAGGAGAATATCTATGTGTGCAGAATTATTGGGCAATTATTAGTGTGCAGAATTATTATGCAATTAATGAAAAACGAAAATTTTCCCACCTCACTTGTTCATTTTCATCTGTTAAAGTGAAAATAATAAACAACTCAAAATTTACAAATAAACATTTTTGACATTTAAAAAAAAAATAGTGACCAATATAGCCACCCTTTCTTTCAATAGCAGTCATAAGCCTTCCATTGATGAAGTCTGTCAGTTTCTTGATCTGTTGACGATTAACTTTTTGTGCAGCAGCAACCACAGCCTCCCAGACATTGTTCAGAGAGGTGTACTGTTTTCCTTCACTGTAAATCTCCCAGTTAAGAACGGCCCACAAGTTCTCAATAGGGTTTAGTTCAGGCCAGGGATGGGGTTATATCATTATTCTTTCATCTTTACAGCCTTTACTGGCTTGCCACGTAGTGGAGTACTTCGATGCATGCGACAGAGCATTGTCTTGCATAAATATCGTGGTCTTCTTGAAAGATGCAGACTTTTTCCTGTACCAATGTGTGAAGAAAGTGTCTTCTAAAAACTGGCAGTAGGTTTGGGAGTTGATTTTGAGTCCATCTCCAACCTGGAAAGGTCCAACTAGCTCATCTTTAATAATACCAGCCCATACCAGTACCCCACCTCCACCTAGCTGATATCTGAGTGGAAGTGGACCTCTGTGCCTGTTAGGGCCCTTTCACACTGGGGCAGTTTGCAGGCGCTATTGCGCTAATAATAGCGCCTGCAAACCGACCCGAAAGCTGCTGCTGCTTTGTCTCCAGTGTGAAAGCCCGAGGGCTTTCACACTGGAGCGGTGCGCTAGCAGGACAGTAAAAAAAGTCCTGCTAGCAGTATCTTCGGAGCGGTGAAGGAGAGGAGTGTATACCGCTCCTTCACCGCTCCTGCCCATTGAAATCAATGGGACAGCGTGGCTATACCGCCGGCAAAGCGACTCTGCAGAGGTGCTTTGCGCTGGTTTTTAACCCTTTCTTGGCCACTAGCGGGGGGGGTAATCCCCCCCCGCTAGCGGCCGAATACCAACGGTAAAGCGCCACGTACAATAGCGGTGCTTTACCGCTGACGCCGCCCCCGCCCTAGCATGAAAGGGGCCTTACTGATCCAGCCACAGGCTCATCCATCTGGTCCGCCAAGAGTCACTCTCATCTCGTCAGTCCAAAAAACCTTTGAAAAATCTGTCTTCAGATATATCTTGGCTCATTCTTGACGTTTCAACGTACGTGTCTTGTTGAGTTGTAGTCGCAGTAACGGCCCATCCATAGGGAGTGCCCGGGCGCCACCCCCCTCATGTAGTCACCAAAAAAAAATAAATTTTTTAGATGGCCCCTTTCCACAAGAATCTGAATCACTATGATAAGGTACTAGGTTTCTCAAACATGATCTAATCCAATGAGGTTTCTTTACAAAAACTGGAGAATGCAAAATCTGGTGCAACTATGCATAGGATAAGCTTCCAGGTTTTATTGGCAAAACTTAATCAAACAAGCTGAAGTTAGAAGTTTATTGGCTACCATGCACAACTGCTCCAAATATTGAGTACTCCAGTTTTAGTAAATCTCCCCCAATGTGTCTTGATAAAAGTGATATAGCTACAAATAATGGAAAATTTCTTTCACTGAGCTGCTTAGGTGAAATTTGCTTGAAACAAAACTATGATTTTTTTTTTTTTACTTAGTGGTAGTATTTTTGACTTATTGTGTGTGTGTTGTTTTTTATTTTTTTATTTAAGATAGTTTTGTTTTTCATTTATTGTTTTAAATTGTGTTTTTTCTTTTCTATGCATTTGATAATGCATGTCCTGTTATGTTAAACTTTGTTTGTTTTTGCTTCCTGTAAAAAAAAAAAATACTCACACACACACAAAAAAGCAATACAATAATGCCCTGTACACACGATAGGATTTTCCGATGGAAAATGTGTGATAGGACCTTGTTGTAGGAAATTCCGACCGTGTGTAGGCTCCATCACAAATTTTTTATAGGAATTTCCGACACACAAAGTTTGAGAGCTTGCTATAAAATTTTCCGACAACAAAATCCGTTGTCGGAAATTCCTATCGTGTGTACACAAATCCGACGCACAAAGTGCCACGCATGCTCAGAATAAATTAAGAAACGAAAGCTATTGGCTACTGCCCCGTTTATAGTCCTGACGTACGTGTTTTACGTCACCGTGTTCAGAACGATCGGATTTTCCGACAACTTTGTGTGACCGTGTGTATGCAAGACAAGCTTGAGCCAACATCCGTCGGAAAAAATCCATGGATTTTGTTGTCGGAATGTCCAGTCAATGTCCGACCGTGTGTACAGAGCATTAGAAGTCTTTAAAGCCCACCACTGCACCCTTAAAAACTGCCTTCATTGAAAAATTTGCCAAATGTTCACAATTTTCACCCAAATTTAGGGGAAGGTAGTGACTTGTAGCAACACAGTGCACCTTTGAATGGCAGAAGGGCTTATATCTACAGGGACATTTTATTATATGCCAAAAAATACAGAAATGGCTTTCATACCTGTGCTTTTCCAACAAGTAGGCCTGTCAGGGAAGAAATATTAGTATGCAGTGTCCAGTGTGACTTTAATGTCACATTCCTATAGTCAAGTCACAGCGTGAAGGGAACTGGGAAACTGTAAAATAAAAACACAGATTCAACATCAAACTTTTCCAAATATTAAAGTGACCCTGTCAGGAGTGTTAAAATCCCAAGAGAACTTACTTTTAAAGGCCAACTCTGAGCAACTAAAAAATGATCACTTACCAAGGGGGTGTACGTGGATTAATTGCTGATTTTGGTCTAGGGAAACAAAACAAAAAAATCCAAACCTCCGCCGCTCCCTGCATCTAGACTTCTTCTCCCCCACACTGCAGCAGTCTAGGGTCCTGATGTCAAGACCAAAGCAGGGTCTATTGCCGGGACTTGGACATGATGGGGCTTAGGGACAGTCCACTGCTGGAGCATAGGGGAGCACTATCTGCTGAGGGAGTGGAAGATCAGGTAAGTAAAATTATTTCTCCTCTCCCCTGGACAAAATGAGCTATTAAACCTTGCTATTAACCCACACAGTGCGGGTGCAGCCCCATCGCAAGGGATCATTTTTTTAGTTGTCCAGAGTTGAGCTTTAAACATAGCCTTATCCGTCTGTCAGTCTGTTTGCCTAAATGTAACCCGCTGACAGGGGATAATTTTGCTCTAAGCCAAGCTAGCATTAGTCAGTATCATATTAGTTGTGCTATTTTGGTCCTCAAGGGGGCACTGTAAGCCAGTCAGTGTCCTAGGTTGCGCAACGTATTGTTGAAATTTACCAATTTATAGTAGGCAGTGCATTTTTAAAAGACTATAAGTAGTGGTTAATGTTAAATATCATTTTTATTAACATAATGTTTGGTGACTACATAGACTGGCACTCATAATGAGTGAATGCAAATACTCATGAAGATTTTAAACAAATCAGTAAGTAAATTGCAATATAAGAAATCACAAAAAAGGGTCAGTATCTGCAAAAGTGTACAGTTAGTGAGGGTAAACACAGTTATGGGCGAGCGGAATGAAACTTTTATATTTCTAAACAGAATTGCAAAGAGAATGGGCAAAGGAAATTTCCTTCGAGCAGCCCATGGTGCATATATTCACTGCGCAGTCAGAAAACCCATAAAGGACAAGTGCACAATAATATTCATGAAAAGAATTGTAAAATAAAAGAAAAGATTTTTTTTTGTTAAAAAGACGAAAGGGAAAAGTGTAGCAAGAGGTAAGAGAAGAAGGGATGGAAAAAAGAAAGAAGAAGGAGTAATAGTAGAGATGAGTACTCTTGGATTCAGATGTAAAAAGAACAAATGAGGATCAAAATTTATTGACCAAGTCTATTGCTCAGTTTCTCCGATGCGGAGTAATATATCCAAATGTACCAGAGACTAGTAGGTTAAAATCTCCTGTGTTTTCGACACTTCCAAAGCACTTTTCAGGTGCTTCGGAAACGCTGCCCATTCATTTCAATGGGCAGGGCGTTTTGGGAAAGCTAAAAACAGCAATCCCAACCCGCCCCAAAGATGCTGCTTGAAGGACTTTTCGAAACTTCCCGCAAGCGCACCTCCCGAGTGTGAAAAGTCACACTTGAATGAATGGGAGGCGGTTTTCAGGCGCTTAGCAGAGGCTATTTCCAGCGCTAAAGCGCCGAAAACCAGCCCAGTGTGAAAGGGGTCTTAGGGTGTGGGAGAAGTTCACTTCCAGTGTTTGGAGATTAACTGTCTAGCTGCCGAGAGAAAGAATTTAAGCAGGCTAGATCTCTGAAATTTAACCGTGCCTGGAAGGATAGACAACAAAGCTATGGAGGGGGGAGGGGTAAGGGGCTCATCGTAGATCTCTGTATATATCTGGAAGATCTGTAACCAGAAAGAGCGGATACATTCACACCCCCACCAGACATGCAGGTATGTTCCTTTCATCAGCACAGATCCGTAGCCGTTGGAAATATCCGGTTCATAGTGACCAGGTCACGATACCACCTGGATAGTAGTTTATCATTTTTCTGTCGAGCGTAATCTGAGATTGAGGATTTGTGGGTAAAGAGAAATGCAGTGTGCCAATCTCTGTCAGGAACCTCAAACCCCAGCTCTCTGGACCACACTCTAGTGAAAGCATAGGCGTGCGCAGGGAGTGTGCCTGGGCACACCCTAATCACCCCCTGCAGTGTAGATTCCCCCTGCTGCCCGAACCCATGTCATTTACCGGCCGCTTCCTTTTTCTGAATAAGCACAGTGAGTGATTGGTACAGATCATGCATTGTGTTCATTATTAACTGAAGCCTAGGCTTCAGTTTGTGAATGAACAGGAAGCCACAGGGCCGGTACAAGGGGTGGGCGGAAGGGGTGGATGCCCTGGGTGGATCAATTTATTGCATGAAGGGGGGTGCAGCAGTGGCGTACTAACTAGGGGGGGGTGTCAGGCGGCTCCCTCATCCTCCCCTGTATGAAACAGTGTGACATGCTGACAGCGCTTGGAGAGCTCAGGTGGACTGACCCATTGTCACAATGCTGTGCGTCTCAATCTCTGTTAAACTCTAATAGCCCAGTGATTACAACCCCTCCACAGAGATGGAAGAGGCTGCATCGGCTCTGCCCCCTCCCTCCCCTCTGTTTCTGTGTCCCGTCCATCTTCCGTGCAGCCCGTGTGCTGCCTCTGAAAGGAATGTGGGGGCGGGAACATTTAAACAAGTAGCCTCCCTCGGAACTAGTGTGAGCAACCTGGGAAGTGAGTTATCAGCACTGTCACTGTCACTGTGTCCAGAATCTGCTCTCTCTCTCTCTCCCAATCTTTCACTCCCCCTCTTTCCTCTGTTGTCCAGTAGCAGAGTCTTTCATTAACTCTATGCTAATAGTTGACCCCATCATGTTCCTTTAGCCAGGGTTTTCACTAGTGTGATCAGAGACATTGCATGTGATTCGCACCGCATTTCTGTACAAATCACATGCGATGTCTGTGCAATGTGAATTCAGCCATACAAACTGTATGGCTGAAATCGCATTTGCACCGAAACTGTGCAGGACCCTTTTTTTGGTCTGCACTGGAATCGGATTGGATGGGTGTTTACACCTATCCAATCCGATTCCTGCACCATTTTACAGTTCTCACTGCAATCTGCAAACTGATCTGGGGGTGTCATTAATTTTACATTGACACCTGTAGAAGTTTGCAAAGGGCAACGTGGACGGCCGACAAGCGACATGCAATGCAGGAATCCGCACTGGAATCGCTCCGATTTCTGCATCACATATATGTGAACAAGGACTAAGGATGATCTCCGGCGTGTTCACATGCTGCACAAGCCGAGCCCGCCAGGAAGTCGGCAATGCGCTGCGCTAATCACAGGCAGTGAGACATTTCCTGATCTCTGCAGCCGCACATCGGGAAATGTCTCACTGCTTGTGATTAGTACTGTGCAGTTCCGACTTCTTGGCGGGCTCTGCGCGTGCAGCATGCGAACACGCCGGAGCTCATCCTTAAGCAGGACTCAAGTGAGTTCACACTGATGCCCTGTGGTTCAGTTGCAGTGCTGGTGTATACACAGTTTTCCTGCATTTACCTCAATTTTCACTACAGTCCCACAGACTTCTATTAGGTTACACATTTTTGCAACATTTTCTGAAAGCGCACCAAATGTCCTCTATACTGAATCTTTGGTGTGCTTTCAGAAAACACAGTAAAATTACACAAGCTAATAGAATTCTGTGGGACTGCAGCTAAAAATGGGCATAAAATGCAAAAAAATGCGTATACGCCAGCACTGTGACAAACTCCAGGACACCAGTGTGAACCCAAAGGCTTCAGGGTGCTGTGTAACGTAAAGGAGTCCAGAGGTGCAGGGGGTTTTGTAATGTAAAGGGGTCTAGGAGGTGCAGGGTGCTGTGTAATGTAAAGAGGTGCAGGGTGCTGTGTAATGTAAAGGGGTCCAGAGGTGCAGGGTGCTGTGTAATGTAAAGGGATCCAGAGGTGCAGGGTGCTGTGTAATGTAAAGGGGTCCAGAGGTGCAGGGTGCTGTGTAATGTAAAGGGGTCCAGAGGTGCAGGGAGTTGTGTAATGTAAAGGGGTCCAGAGGTGCAGGGAGTTGTGTAATGTAAAGGAGTCCAGAGGTGCAGGGTGCTGTGTAATGTAAAGGAGTCCAGAGGTGCAGGGTGCTGTGTAATGTAAAGGAGTCCAGAGGTGCAGGGTGCTGTGTAATGTAAAGGGGTCCAGAGGTGCGGTGGCAGAGGCTGCAGCTACAGTATTGTATTGTTGTATTGTTTTAAGTGTTTTCTGGTTTTGAAAGGACACTGACTCTTTCTTTATACCTGGGGGGGGGGCGCAGTTTGCCATCTTTGCCCTGGGCACCAGATTGCCTTGTACCAGCACTGGGAAGCCACTCAGTATAGAGCCTTTCGCATTCATTAACTGTCTAGTGCAGCTGACGCTGTGCAATCTCTGTCCTCAGCCCCTTTCTCTGTCGCAAAAGTGAGACAAAACCCCTGATATTTTACCAGAACCCCCAGGAGGGCTTCTAAGGCCCCTTTCACACAGGCTTGTCTGTGTCCACTTTGCTCAGCAGGGATCGATCCGCTGATCCCCGCTGAGCAGGCAGATGACAGGCCCGTCTCCGCTCACTGTGCAGAGATGGACCTGTCAAAGCCCCGCTGTCCTCTATGGAGATCAGATGAAAACGGACCGCCTGTCTGTTTTCATTTGATCCTATCGATTCTCCAGATGGATGGAAAATAGGGTTTCCATCCATCTGGATTTCACGGCCAGGATTGAATCGGATAGCGACGCATGTCAGCGGACATGTCACCGGTGATGTCCGCCGCTCCATAGAGGTGCAGGCGGACCTCATCGGAAAGCCGTATGAAAGGGGCCTAAAAGAATTGCAAATAAAAAATACTGTAAAAATACTGTAAAAAATAAAATAAAAATAAAAAACTACTGACACCAACCTTACTGATATCATCCACATTTTAATACATTTATAAGCGTGTGTCTGTCTGTATATACTATAAATATATATACCGTATATATATATATATATATATATATATATATATATATATATATATACCGTATATATATATATATATATATATATATATATATATATATATATATATACACACTGTATATACACACACACACACACATATGTGTTTGAGCTTTGGGGTGCACACCCTAATGCAGACATCCCAACCTGCAAAAACTCATTTCATTGAGGTTTCAAACTCATTTCAGGGAAGTGACGCTTCACGCCGGCGTCGACCCCCCCCCATAAAGTGCAGCCTTACCAGTGCCAATTAAATGCAGCCTTACCAGTGCCAATTAAATGCAGCCTGATCAGTGCCAATTAAATGCAGCTATACCAGTGCTTAATGAAATGCAGCCTGATTTCACAGCTGCTGGGGGTGGGCTACTGGTTGCTAGGGCCTGGCTGCTGGGGCCAAGGTTCTGGCTGCTGGAGCTGGGCTGCTGGTCCTGGGGTCTGGCTGCTGGGACCAAGGGTCTGGTTGCTGCAGCTGGGCTGCAGGTCCTGGAGTCTGGCTGCTGGGGCCAAGGGTCTGGCTGCTGGGGCCAAGGGCCTGGCTGCTGGAGCTGGGCTGCTGGTCCTGGAGTCTGGCTGCTGGTTCTGGAGTCTGGCTGCTGGGGCCAAGAGTCTGGCTGCTGGAGCTGGGCTGCTGGTCCTGGATTCTGGCTGCTGGGGCTGGAGTCTGACTGCTGGGGCCAAGGGTCTGGCTGCTGCAGCTGGGCTGCTGGTCCTGGAGTCTGGCTGCTGGGGCCAGGGGTCTGGCTGCTGGGGCCAAGGGTCTGGCTGCTGGAGTTGGGCTGCTGGTCCTGGATTCTGGCTGCTGGGGCCAAGGGTCTGGCTGCTGGGATCAAGGGTCTGGCTGCTGGAGCTGGGCTGCTGATCCTGGAGTCCGGCTGCTGGGGCCAGGGGTCTGGCTGCTGGGGCCAAGGGTCTGGCTTCTGGAGTTGGGCTGCTGGTCCTGGAGTCTGGCTGCTGGGGCCAAGGGTCTGGCTGCTGGAACTGGGCTGCGGGTCCTGGAGTCTGGCTGCTGGGGCCAGGGGTCTGGCTGCTGGGGCCAAGGGTCTGGCTGCTGGAGTTGGGCTGCTGATACTGGATTCTGGCTGCTGGGGCCAAGGGTCTGGCTGCTGGAGCTGGGCTGCTGGTCCTGGAGTCTGGCTGCAATGGGGCCAGGGGTCTGGCTGCTGGAGCTGGGCTGCTGGTCTTGGGGTCTGGCTGCAATGGTGCTGGTGAGCCACCCCAGTCAGAGAATTCCCCAGAAGGAAGGGGGTGGGCTGAGGCAGAGAGGGGGACAGCCCATACTGCTGTCCCCAGCTTGCTGCATGGGTACTTTTTTGGGGGTCGGTCTGGCCGATTCAGCAGGAAAGGAAGGGGGTGGGCGGAGGCTCAGAGAAGACTGTGATCTGCAGGCTGTAGCAATTAAAAGAAAAAAACTTTCCCCTGTCAAACGGACTCTTTCTCCACTGTCAGGTGCCGCAGCGCAGTGATCTCCTGTCCGACAAGTACACGACAGTCCCCGTCTCTTCTATATCAGTCCTCCGGGCAAACCGGTACTGTCATGTACTTGTCGCACAGGAGATCACTGCGCAGCGGCACCCAAAAGTGGAGAAAGAGTCCGCTTGACAGGGGAAAGTTATTTTTTCTTTTAGTTGCTACAGCCTGCAGATCACAGTCTTCTCTCTGCCTCCACCCACCCCCCTCCTTCCCTGCTGAATCGGCCGGACTGACCCCAAAAAAAAGTACCTATGCAGCAGCCAAAGCAGGCTGGGCACAGCAGTATGCGCTGTCCCCCCTTCTGCCTCAGCTCGCATCGCCTTGCATCCGCCTGTCACTCTGTGTCATGAAAAGGCTTACCCGTTGGTGGCGCTATCGGTCTCTTGGATCGCAGTACCAGTGTCCACCAGCGGGTGTCTTCCAACACCTAGGACCTGTAATAAGAGGACTCACCTGCTGGTGGCACTGTTGCATCCTTGGGCCATAGTACCTGTGTCCACCAGCGGGTGTATTCCGGCAGTGTGGAGCAGACAGTACCCTCTGCGCTCCCGTGTAACATGAGGTCAATTACTGCAGCCTTATAAATACCCGGCAAGCTCTCACATGCTTGTCTTGGTATCTTTCTTCCTAGTGCCCTGACCTCGCTGCTTGTATCCTGACCTTGAGCCTGTTCCTGATCTGATCCGATCCCTATCCCGAACCCATCCCGGACCTGTCCCTCCTGTGCCCTGTTCTCCTTGTATCCCTGCCCTGCAGCCTATCCATCCATGCACTCTCACAGTCTTCTCTCTGCCTCCACCCACCCCCCTCCTTCCCTACTGAATCGGCCGAACCAACCCCCAAAAAAAGTACCCATGCAGCAGCCAAAGCAGGATGGGCACAGCAGTATGGGCTGTCCCCCCTTCTGCCTCAGCTCGCAGCGCCTTGCATCCGCCTGTCACTCAGCCACAGACAGAGTGGCCATCCTCCATTTGGCCGCTCGGGCTGCTCTGTCTGTGGGTGAGTGACAGACCCAGCCGGGAGATCGCCCTGCGCTCGCGGGGGTCCGGGAGCCTGCAGCCAAATGCGCAAGACTTGAGATGTCTGCTAATGCAATAGTCTGCGCACACCAATGAGTGAAAGTAGGAAGTGTACTGTGAGTGTGAGCCAAAATTGATTTGTAGATCGCTGATAGAGTGTGGTGGGGAATCTCTGGGAGGGTAAGCAGGCGATCAAACTCTAATAAAGGTCTGTGGGTTAAACCCGAGGTAAATATCGACTTGCAATAGGTTCAGGTTGACAGTTAAAATTTTTGTCTATTAGTAGTGGTAAAAGCAATATATCAAAATGATATACAATACACTCTGTTCCAAATTATTATGCAAATTCTATTTCAGTGTCACAAAGATTAAATATTTTGTTTTTCAGTTTAACCCATGGATGGCATTGTGTCTCAGGGCTCTTTTGATCACTGAAAACAATCTTGGACACCTGTGATAATTAGATTGCCAGGTGAGCCCAATTAAAGGAAAAACTACTAAAGGAGGGTGTTCTACATTATTAAGCAGAGCACCATTTTCAAGCAATATGGGGAAGAAAAAGGATCTCTCTGCTGCCGACATTAGATATTTCACGAAAACTTAAGCGTGATCTTCGCACTATTAAGAGATTTGTGGCTGATTCAGAGCACAGATGGGTTTCGTGCAGATAAAGGCACATTGAGGAAGATTTATGCCAGATCCATGCATCGGATCAGGAGAGCAGCTGCTAAAACACCATTACATAGCAGCAAACAGATATTTGAAGCTGCTGGTGCCTCTGGAGTCCCATGGACTTCAAGGTGTTGAGTCCTTCAGTGTTGAGTCCTCTTGCAACTGTGCATAAACCTTCCATTCGGCCACCATTAACCAATGCTCACAAGCAGAAACGACTGCATTGGGCAGAAAAATACATGAAAACTAATTTTCAAACAGTCCTGTTCACTGATGAGTGCCGTGCAATCCTGGATGGTCCAGATGGATGGAGTAGTGGATGGGTGGTGGACAGCCACCCTGTTCCAACAAGGCTGCGATGTCAGAAAGGCGGTGATGGAGTCATGTTTTAGACCAGAATCGTGGGAAGAGAGCTGGTCGGCCCCTTTAGGGTCCCCAAAGGTGTAAAGATGACCTCTGCAAAGTATGTGGAGTTCCTGACTGACCACTTCCTTCCCTGGTACAGAAGGAAGAACTATGCTTTCCATAATAAAATCATCATCATGACATGCATGACAATGCACCATCTCATGCTGCAAAGAATACCTCTGCATCAATGGCTGCTATGGGGATAAAAGCAGAGAAAGTCATGGTGTGGCCTCCATCCTCCCCTGACCTCAGTCCTATTGAGAACCTTTGGAGCATCCTCAAGCAAAAGATCTATGAGGGTGGGAGGCAGTTTACATCCAAACAGCAGCTCTGGGAGGCTATTCTGACATATTGCAAACAAATTCAAGCAGAAACTGTCCAAAAACTCACAAGTTCAATGGATGCAAGACTTGTGAAGCTGCTATTAAATAAGGGGTCCTATGTTAAAATGTAACGTGACCTGTTAAAATGTTTAAAAAGTTAAAATGTTGTTCAAAGTTTGATTGAAATAGCTTTTGATTTCAGTAAATATGCTGCAAACACAACAAATGACAATTTTCAGTTCTTTACAACCCATAAAGTGTTTTGAAACTTACTGTGCGTAATAATTTGGAACATTGCATTGTAAGTTTTTATTTTGAAAAAAAAAGTGTTATCATTAGGAGGTTTGTTCAATAAAATTTGAATTGTACTCAATAGTTGATAACATGAGAATTAGGCCTCATGCACACGGACGTTTTTACAGCTGCTTTTTTGAGCTTTTTTTTCAGCTTAAAAAGGCCTGTCTATGTTAGTCTATGGCTTCATGCCCACCTAGGCATTTCTGAGCTGCAAATGGCATAGGCGATTTTAAGCTGTAAAAAAAACCCAGGACCAGTGGGTTCTGAGAGACGTTTTTCAGCTGTAAAAACGCTCTAACGCTGATAAACGCTCAAAAACACTTAAAAACGCTCAAAAACGTCATTCACCAACGTTTTTTAAAGTTTTTGGTCCATTGAAAAAAAAAAAAAAAAATTTGAAAAAAAAAAAAAACGCTAAAAAACGCTAAAAAACAAAAAATGCTAACGCGGAAAAACACTCAAAAACGTTGAAAAAAGCTGAAAAAAGTAAAAAAAAAATCACTGCAAAGATATTGGCGTTTTCAGAATGTTATTTTAACAGCCTGTGTGCATGAGGCCTTATGCTGACTGTTGTTTACATCAATTATTTAGGTAAATAAAAACGAATAAATCAAAGTGTAGCGCTAAAGGTTGATGTGCACAGTACAATCTATGCGAGAATGAAAATAGTCACTGAAAAGGCAACATACATATAATAAATGAATTGATGTACACAGTCAATATCAAAAAATACAAAAAAAATGTCCAAACGTGATGGTATACACTGATGTATGGTATACACAATCAATAATATTGCAATGAAAAAATATCCATAAGTGATGGTATATGTGAGTCTATACACAATGGAGTGCCAAAAGATCTTGCAAACGGTGAAATAATATGCACATTAGGAAAGGAACCACCACAGGATGTAGGAAAGGCTTACCAGATCGTTTGAACACACTAGGGCATACGCACTGTGTGTCAAACAGGTTTGATTTACGTCAGATGGACCCTGGGATGGTACCATCAAGGTGATGTATGCAAACGACAGCCAGATAGGATCATAGGAAATGTGATACCAGAAGTGGACCAAAGCTCAAAATTCCATGGGCAAATGCAGAGTATCAAAGAGGAAACAAAAATGGACCATAGCGGGGGGGCAGGAGGCGGAGCCTAGCGGAGCAGACATGCATTGTTAGAGCTCCACACCGCTGAGGAGAAAAGAGAAGGACAAAGCGGAGCCTGCAGGCTCAAAAGGTATCCATTTGAACCTTTTTGCCCCAGGGAACAAACTGTGAAAGTTTGGGCAGGAAATATGGTACTGGGAGGAAACCGTGGCAGAAGTAAAAATCACCTCACAAAGAGCTCACAGGTACTCACTGCAGCTGAAGCAGCTCCAGTCACCTCACAAGATACAGCATCAGGGCGCTCTCACAGACAGAAAATGTCACAGCAAGACTCTCCATTTGAGTCAGATACAGAACAAATCCTCTCACAAACTTCTCCACAAGCCTCCTCAGTATCCCCAGTAATATTATTACAATTTGAAAAGATGCTTCATAAGGCTTTAAAACAAACCTCAGACCAAATAACAAAAAGCCTAACCAAAGAAATAAGAGAGCTGGGAAATCGCACCGCAGCCTTAGAAATAAAAATGGATGAAATTGAAATTACAACCCAAGAAAATATAACAGAATTGGAACAATTAAAAAAAGAGAATTTAATACTTCAAACTAAGCTCTAAGATTACGAAAATAGAGCCAGACGTTCAAACTTGCGCATAAGGGGAATACCTGAAACTGTGACAGACCTGCAATCTACTATTACTGCTCTATTACAAGAACTAAAGCCAGATATCCCTATTGAACGTTTAGAACTGGACAGAGTACACAGAGCCCTCACAGCCAAAAAGAAAGATGGACCCTCACGTGATATAATCACAAAATTTCATTATTACAGAACGAAAGAACAAATACTAATTGCTGCAAGAGAAAAAAAGGAACTTAATTTTCAAGGACACAATTATCAAATTTTTGCTGACCTATCCCAACTTACTATTACTAAAAGACGATCCATGAAACCCCAACTAATGGAATTGCAACGCCACAACATTATGTATCAATGGGGCTTCCCCTTTTCAGTCAGATTTAACTACCAAGGTACAATTTACAGAAGCAGATCAGCAGATGAACTACAACAAACCCTTTTAAAATTAAATCTGACAGAACCCACAAGCAGCAACACTCCCACACACAGAAGAATGGCATCATCTTCACCTTCAGGCAGCACCCAGAAAATTTCAGAACAAAATGGGAATCATCATTCTCACAAAAGAGGCCATTATGCCACATCATCCATAGACCAAGAAGATTCAATGGACTGACATCCTAATTCCTGATATCTCTTCATTTATTATACTAAGAGATGGTTCTCTATAAAAAAAACCTATATTTATAACTGAATGTAACTGCATTCTGATAGTCACACACTGTGTGGGATCATGTTACATTCCAGTTATATTTCTTATTACTTCTGATTCATATAGCCTTAGAATATATAAGTGAAATAAGGAAATTCTTATTCAGTTATATATTATCAGGTAATAACAATAGATTTATTACTTTTTAGGACAAATATGTTCAATAATCCAGAAGTAATGGAAACTTTTTCTTTCTTTTCTTAAAACAAATATATTATTACCTAACTAGTTCCTAGAATTATGTTTTTGTTTATTCTAATCTGAAGCAATACAACCTCAATTTTATGAGTTAACATATCTAAACAGTTACATATGAATAAAATATGTAATTGTTTACTCTAAAAGGGATAAAATCCCAAAATAATTCAAACTATCTTCATCAATACCAAAGTTATTAACAGTACCTTTCTAACTGAATTATTTAGCCTAGGGCAAGACTAACCATATACAACCACCCTGGAATAAATAATTTCAACAAAAACTATATTCTGCATTCCAATTAATGAAACATCATTTTGATGTCTTTTGACATAGCACTTCTCTCCTGTAAGCGGAAGATCCGTGTACCCCCATTAGCCCTCCTCATTCTCCCAACCATATTATGTGGGAGTGTGACGAAGGCACTTATTCCCCTGAGAGAGATATTTATTCTCTTTCACGGGTAAATTGTGATTACTTGCAAAAAATAATTTATACAATGTATCATCTAATCTCATATGTTTTTTGTTTACTCTTTACTCCAGAATTCACTGGTTTCTTTTCTATCTATTCATCTCTTCAGTCCACACAGGTTGATCTGCGCAGTCAGCTCTGCATAACAAAAAGTAAGTCAAAACTATTTGATCTATTGCCATGGCACCACTGAATATACTCTCCCTGAATGTTCAGGGAATAAATGTCCCTCAAAAAAGGACCAAAGCCTTCCGTACTTTCCATAACAAGAAGGCTCACATAGTATGCCTCCAAGAAACACACTTCACCAAAGATTCTACTCCAAAATATATTTCTCCTTTTTATCAACAAATTTACACGGCTTCTGCCTGTACCAAGCAAAGGGGAACTCTAATTGCATTTCACCGATCCACACCATTCACCTTATCATCAGAAATTAAAGACCCAGAAGGTAGATACCTGATACTCATGGGTTATATAATGGATACAGCAATCACGGTGATTTCCTACTACGCTCCTAACAAACAACCTACACCATTCCTCTCACATATATTACAAGTGATTAATACACACAAAATAGGAACAGTGATAATGTGCGGGGATTCGAACCAGGTCCTCCTCCCATTTCTAGATAAATCACCTTTTACACCATCCAAAATAACCTCTAGATTACCTTTTTCTCAACTTCTTTCCAAATACAATCTGGTAGATTCATGGAGAGAAAGTAACCCAATGAAAAAGAAATTCACTTATTTCTCGCACCCTCATCAAACCTTCACCAGAATAGATCATATTTTTCTAACAATAGGAATGATACCAGAAATTATTGCATCAGATATAATTCCGATTCCGTGGTCTGACCATAATGCAGTATACACTACTATAGCCTCAGCCATACCAAAAGCACATGACCCAACGTGGTACTTACCGGACATAATGCTCAAACACCCACTACATCAGATGGCCATTGAACAAGCTTTAAAGGAATACATATCAATTAATAATACAACAGACATCTCCCCAATAACACTGTGGGAAGCTCATAAGCCTGTCTTGCGTGGTACAATACAAAGACAAATGGCACTATTTAAACGGGAACGCAAAAATCTAGCAAAAAAACTAGAACTCAATTTTAATGCAGCCTACATATCATTTCAAGATAATCCATCTCAGAGTACAAAATCTCATCTTGAAAAATCTAGATTGGAATACGATCTATTTCTCACTGAGTCAGTTGATAAATCCCTCAAATGCTCCAAACACAATTTCTACATGAATACAAACAAACCAGGTACATATTTGGCTCGGGCATTAAATTCAACTAACAAATCTTTCAAACCAATACGTTTGAAATTATCAAAAAATGTTTACACTTGTAATCCAGTTAAAATAGTCCATAAATTTCACTCACATCTCGCAACTTTATACAAGACAAACAATGAATTTAATCCTACAGAGGCTAAATCCTTCTTCTCAAAAATAACCTTACCTGAGTTATCTCAAAATCAAAAAAGCAGTTTGGATGAGCCTATAACTATAGATGAAGTTGCTAACGCCATAAAAGACCTAAAACTTAACAAAAGACCAGGCCCAGACGGCTACTCGGCTTTATACTATAAAACATTCTCAGAAATACTCTCTCCCATTCTCATTGAAACTTTTAACAAACTTCTAGATGGACATTCTTTTCGGCAAGAAACACTAATGGCAATTGTTTGTATGATCCCAAAACCCTTTTCTGATGATACTTCCTGTGTGAATTATCGGCCTATCTCTCTGTTAAACCTCGATATTAAATTATTAGCAAAAATAATAGCAAAACGCCTCAATAGCATTATAGGAAAATTAATACATAGAGATCAAGTAGGCTTCATGCCAAATAGACAGGCAGGCGATAATATACGCAGGGCAGTGTTATTGGCACATATTGCTAAAAAACGGAAAATCCCTTTATGTTTTCTATCTCTCGATATTAAGAGGGCATTTGACACAGTATCCTGGCAATATATGCAATATTCATTACAAAAATGGGGTTTTGGACCCCACTTTTTAACATGGATCAAAGCATTATATAATAAACCCAAAGCCTATATAAAATATGCTGGATACAAATCTGAAGCCTTTAATATCGAAAGAGGTACCCGACAGGGTTGCCCATTATCTCCCTTATTATTTGCCCTTATACTCGAACCCATGGCCCAATACATCAGAACAAACCAAACTATAACTGGCATTGAAGTAGGAGGTATTACACACAAATTATGTATATTTGCAGACGATATATTACTTTTTCTATCATCACCACAGGTCTCTGGTCCTAACTTAATACCAGCTCTTGATGGATTTGCAGCCCTATCCGGCCTCATGATTAATCCTAAGAAATGCCTAGTGCTTAATATTTCACTCACAAACATGGAATTGATCCCGGCTAGGGCTGCACTCCCATTCACATGGGCAGAAAAATCAATCCCATATCTTGGAATTCATTTAACAGCATCTCATTCTGACTTATTCTCAAACAATTATCCTCCTGTATTAAGACAGATCACAAATCTAATAAAACAATGGTCGCAACTTCCTTTATCCTGGATAGGGAAGATTAATGCAATCAAAATGACTATTCTACCCAAATTGCTTTATCTATTCAGAGTCCTCCCTATTCCAATTCCTTCCTATTTTTTGAGAATAGTACAAAAAAGAGCAACTTCGTTTATATGGGGCTCTTCTAAACCACGTATACCTATACACACACACTACATCTTCCCAAAAATAAAGGAGGCCTGGGATACCCTAATTTTACTAACTACTACAGAGCAGCACATTTGGCCAGTCTGTCCAAATACCATGCAAAACAGGAAATCCCATTATGGGTATTTATAGAGGCTTCAGAAAATGACCCTCTATTAATATCAAATTTATTATGGCTTGATCCTAAAGACTGCTTTAAAATTCATAATCCCATAACTAAACACTTCCTATCTCTCTGGGATAAACTAAAAACCAAATATCAGTTACAATCTCCACACAATCCTCTCCTTTCTTTTATCAGAAATCCGGCCTTTTATCCGGCATGGATCTACCCAAATTCTTTTAAAGCTTGGACAACATCAGGCATTCAGACACTAAATGACTTCATAGCATCTAAATAATTCCTTTCATTCCCATCGCTTAGAGAAAAATATGATCTACCAAACTCTGAGATATTTAGATATCTCCAAATCAAAAATTTCTATACACCATTCCTAAAGGGGGATACACCATTATCCCAATTATCCATTTTCGAATCAATCTGTACAAAAGATCCATTTGCTAAAGGTACAATTTCATCACTTTATAATCAATTATATGGAGTAGCAAATCTTAATAGACCCTCTTACGTTCAGCGGTGGGAGGAGGACCTGGGACGAACTTTAGAAGACACGGACTGGTCTAACATATGGCTCACATCTAAGTCATCTTCACCCAACATCTTAGCACTGGAGACAAATTATAAAGTCCTAACTCGCTGGTACCTTGTACCCGCTAGAGTGGCAAAATATTCACCTAATACCTCAGCTCTTTGTTTTCGAGGATGCCCAGAAATAGGCACATATTTACACATATGGTGGACGTGCCCAGTAATCCAAACCTTCTGGAAGGAAGTCTTCGTGATTGCATCTAAAATATTTAAAAAAATAATACAACCAGATCCATATTTAACTTTACTTAATCTAAAACCGGAATGGTTAACACTCTCTCAATTCAAACTTATGATCCAACTAATAACGGCTGCAAAACAAACAGTGGCCAAGGCATGGAAATCTCCTACATTGGTACTAGCAGAAACAATTCACAGAATGAATAATACAATGTCCCATGCTAAGATGGTAGCCATCGATCAAAATCAAATTCCAAAATTTGAAAAACTTTGGCATCCTTGGATAAAACAACAGTTCCTGTCAAACTTCAATGACTCTGTCCTGTTGCCATGGTAACAGATTAAATGACTTACAGAGACACCCATTCTAAGGCTTCAAAGAGAACTAAAAAGAATAATAAACTGACGAGCGGGACAACCTTGTGGACCATACCTCTACCTTTCAACCCTTTTTCTTCTTTCTCTTTCCTTTTCTCCACCTTACGATTAAAGCTCATTATCAGAATTTATTTGACCTATATACACTCTACTTGTAAACAATATGTATAGTAGGTATAAATCATTTAAATACCTACAAAAGTAACTAAGGAAATGATACATATCTTTAATTTAGGTTTACGTGAACCCAATGTTTAATATTTGAAATTTCATGATATTTACCTATATAAACCCTACTGTAAAACAATGAGCTTACTTTATAGATCCTTGTAAACTTACTTTATGTATCCTTATAACATTGTATACTCAATAAACTTCTTTTGACAAGGAAAAATGGACCATAGCATAATTCCATAAAAATAAAATTACATTTATTTAAAATAAGAAACCACTCACATGGTTATGTATAAAAAACAGCGCGGGTTAAAATCAAAAGAGGCAGCAGTGGGGACCGTTCCGACGCGTTTCGTCTCCAAAGGGCATCATCTGGGGTGTCCCTCCACTGCTGCCGGTCCCATATTTATAAACAATATGACCCCCAACATGAGAGTCAAACCCACAGCGTTGCGGTGCATGTGGGACATACTTCCGGTATAATTAAGATGGCGGTCCAGCGTGCGTTCCACAGCGCTACGCTGGATGATGTGAAGATGCATTCCACATGATTCTCAGTGTGTCTCCATCCGATAGGGAGAACACTGAGTAAGAGGTGGAGCAATCTATGTGGGCGCGACCTACACATATTGACGGACAGGTGTAAGGCAACGTCACATGTCCCGCGTCATTCGAGATGTTCGGACATGCACATAGCCAACATGCAGTGACGCGCTGGAGGAAAAGGAACCCACGTGTGCAAGTACACAGCGTGTGTCGTATGTCACCACTCGCTTAAGGTTACACGTGACCGGATTCATATAACCAAGAGGGACAATTGCCACTCCGTAATGAATGTAATTGGATCTTGGGCATGGACATGTGACAAATCTCATAAGTGACTACACACGTGAAATCCCTATAAACCGGAAAGGGGAAAGTTGGTGTTTATAAGAACCGCCCCAAAATTGAAATTAAAATGTGAAATGAGAAAGTGAATTATAAGTAAATGAATTGGATGGCTAGCTGCGGAGGAAATCTCCCCGTCAGCGTCAAAATTAAATTAATGAGAAAAAATGAAGGTCTGTGTAAAATTCTAAATGTGCTACAAATAGTCCCCTGCAGTGATAATTGGGGTCAAAGAAAAAATAATAATAAAATAGGGGAAAAAGAAAAAAAGGAGAAAAAAAACCCCTAAATGGACTAAATATAGATGTGAAGAGATACATGAGTAGAGAATGAAAAAGTGATATAATGGATTCTCTTGTGAAAAATATATGTACAAAGCACAGGATTATAAAAGAAGCTATAATAATTGGAATCACTTGCAAGCATTAAGGGGATGCAAGAGAATAGATACACCGTTCATGGAATGGACTCTCATGTGGGGTCACATGTGTACTAAAAAACACATATAAATAATCATAATATACAAGAAAAGAGAGAATAACAAGTATACATGTGTATGCAGAAAACATATACAAATACTCATATTGAACAAGAAAAGAGAGCGTAACAAGTTAATGAATCATATTGATAGGAATGCAGATCAAATCAAATCAGGCTTGACTAATGAACGCATTAATGTCCCACTCTATATTCATGCCAAAAGGCAAGTAGGAACGTAACTCGTAGATCCAGAAGGTCTCAAGTTGTGAGACGCCTCTGGTTTTAGCCCCTCCTCTCCAGGGGGCCATATACCTGTCAATAATTAAGAATGAGGTGCCCTTTAAGCTACGATCATGATGTAGCTTGTAATGTCTAGGCACGGGGTGTTTTGTAGCCCCACTCTTAATTAGGGCGATATGTTCCACCACTCTGATAGAAAATGTGCGGATAGTGCGACCCACATATTGCTTCCCGCAAGGGCAGGTGATTAAATAGACAATATAGTGGGTCGCACACGTACAGAAGTGTTTAATGGGATACTGTTTCAGAATGGCTATATCCTTTATCCAGTAATCGCTTTTTTAGTGTGTTGGCCTGCCCCTTAAAGATGTTTACATTACTGCAGTTCCTCCTTAGCCGTAAAAGTTGGCTTCGCGAGACAGAGCGAATCCAAGAAGGATGATGGCAGCTGTCTGTAGGAATATAGCCATTTCTGTCTGTCGACTTGAAAAAAGTTTGAAACTGGAACCGATCATTAACTACCTGTATTTCAAGGTCTAAGAAAGTAATCTTCTCAGTACTGGAAGTGTAAGTCAGAGCAATACCCCTGTCGTTATCATTAAGTAAATCAAAAAAGGCCTGTAAGGAGTCTGCAGTGCCATTCCAAAGGAGGAGGATGTCGTCTATGTACCGTGCCCATAGGGCCAAAGACGGGTTCCCAAGAGCATAGACGACATCCTCCTCCCACTTGGCCATGAACAGATTGGCAAGGCTTGGGGCGAATTTGGCCCCCATAGCCACTCCCCGAAGTTGAAGGAAAAATTGTTGGTTAAACCAGAAGTAACTGTGTGTAGTTGCAAATTGTAGTAGCTCCAGAATAAACTCACATTGAAAGGAAGCCAAGGATGGATCCCTTTCAAGAAAGTACCTGATCACTTCAATGCACCTCTCATGTGGAATAGAGGTGTAAAGGGAGGCCACATCGGCCGTAGCCATGATGTAACCCCCCTGTACCTCAAGGCCCTCCAAGAGTCGGATTGTAGATCCGGTATCTCTTAGGTAAGACGGCATCTGTCTAACTAGGGGCTGCAAAAAATAGTCAATATATCGGCCTATGCGAGAAGTGACTGAGTTGATGCCACTCGCAATAGGTCTTCCAGGGGGGTGAGAGGGATCCTTGTGGATTTTCGGTAAATAATAAATTGTTGGTATTCTTGGAGCTAAAGGAACTAAAAATTCTCTCTCTTTCTTGTTCAAAATTTTGCTATCAAAACCTCTAGTAACGATCTTCAATAGGTCCTTTTTATAACCATATGTAGGATTGTTAGGAATTACTTTATATGTGTTCGGTTCGTTGAGGATCCTATACATTTCCAATTCATATTCTGATTTATCCAGAACAACAATGCCACCTCCTTTATCAGCCGGACGTATTACCAAATCTTTCTGTTGACATAATGATTTTAAACCAATATTGGATAATGGTTGGTGGCGAGTACGTCTGACTGGTAAATCCGCCAGGTCCTTAAGTACAAGGTCCTTAAAGATATGAATGGCCGGAGCTACAGGAACGGGAGGATTGAACACAGAAGGATTAGGCAGTCCTGAATGTACCATGCCTGAAGTTGCAGCAATGTCTATACTCCTACATGGATTGGAAATAAGATACCGCTGTACGTTTAATTTACGTATGTACTTGTGTACATCTATAAAGGTACTGAATTTATCCAATTCTTTAGGTGGGGCAAACTTGAGGCCCTTGTCCAAGACAGACAATTCCTCTTTGGTAAAAGTTTTAGAACTCAAGTTGAAAACACCTTGTCCCATTAATTCAGTTTTCTTTTTCCTCTTCTGTACTCTTCTCCCCCCTCTTGAACCTCTCTTGGATTTGGATCGTTTCGAGGTGTGAATGGATCCACGCGAAAATCCTGATCCCATGTGTTGGAATGGGTTTGGTTATATCCATAGGATGACTGCTCATGGGAAACCCTTCGGTCTGGCGAGTAGTCATGCTCATTCCTGAGGGGGGAGAACCTATTATAAGTGTGACAGGAGGTTCCCCATAATGACGTGAGTTTGCATATTGGGCGTTGGGGTATCCTCTGTGGTGGGCCGGGGGAGTCCCTCTGTGATGATTATATTGATCACGAGGATAATCGGGGTTAGGATAATGAGAATCACGTCGATTCAAACTCCCTTGGCCCCTACCACTCCTTTTACTCCTATTATGACCTCTGCCTCTAGTGGGGGCAGTCGGTGTATGGGGGTGTAGTGACGTACATTAGGTTGTGAAAATCCATTGTCGCCTCGTGTTTCCCTGCCACCCGTATAATGACTAGGGGGCAAAGCCCTCTCCTCGACTGTGCCAGATGTATATGGCACTGAAGTTTGAGGGGTTGGGGGGACACCCAAATTGGCATTTGCAGTTGGGTCAGGGGTGAATAGCTTTTGCCAACCAAAAACCGTTCCATTCTTATAGTCACCCACATATTTTTTTTTGCTTCTTCAATTTCTGATCCCTATCCTCTTTCTCCAAAAAACCTTGGAGATTGGAGGAGAGCTCACAGCATTAGCAGCTAACACACCACATGGAAAAATGGTAAACAAAAACTAATAAATCAAAGTGTAACGCTAAAGGTTGATGTGCACAGTACAATCTATGCGAGAATGAAAATAGTCACTGAAAAGGCAACATACATATAATAAATGAATTGATGTACACAGTCAATATCAAAAAATATTAAATGTCCAAACGTGATGGTATACACTGATGAATGGTATACACAATCAATAATATTGCAATGAAAAAATATCCATAAGTGATGGTATATGTGAGTCTATACACAATGGAGTGCCAAAAGATCTTGCAAACTGAAATAATGAAATAATATGCACATGTGAAAGGAACCACCACCGGTTATAGGAAAGGTTTACCAGATCGTTTGAACACACTAGGGCATACGTACTGTGTGTCAAACAGGCTTGATTTACGTCAGATGGACCCTGGGATGGTACCGTCAAGCTGATGTATGCAAACGACAGCCAGATAGGATCATAGGAAATGTGATACCAGAAGTGGACCAAAGCTCAAAATTCCATGGGCAAATGCAGAGTATCAAAGAGGAAACAAAAATGGACCATAGTGTAATTCCATAAAAATAAAATTACATTTATTTAAAATAAGAAACCACTCACATGGATATGTATAAAAACAGCACTGGTTAAAATCAAAAGAGGCAGCAGTGGGGACCGTCCCGATGCATTTCGTCTCCAAAGGACATCATCTGGGGTGTCCCTCCACTGCTGCCGGTCCCATATTTATAAACAATATGACCCCCAACATGAGAGTCAAACCCACAGCCGTTGCGGTGCATGTGGGACATACTTCTGGTATAATTAAGATGGCGGTCCAGCGTGCGTTCCACAGCGCTACGCTGGATGATGTGAAGATGCGTTCCACATGTTTTTCAGTGTGTCTCCATCCGATTGGGAGAACACTGAGTAAGAGGCAGAGCAATCTATGTGGGCGCGACCTACACATATTGACGGACAGGTGTAAGGCAAAGTCACATGTCCCGTGTCATTCGAGACATTCGGACATCCGCATAGCCAACATGCAGTGACACGCTGGAGGAAAAGGAACCCACGTGTGCAAGTACGCAGCGTGCGTCGTATGTCACCACTCGCTTAAGGTTACACGTGACCGGATTCATATAACCAAGAGGGACAATTGCCACTCCGTAATGAACGTAATTGGATCTTGGGCATGGACATGTGACAAATCTCATAAGTGACTACACACGTGAAATCCCTATAAACCGGAAAGGGGAAAGTTTGTGTTTATAAGAACCGCCCCAAAATTGAAATTAAAATGTGAAATAAGAAAGTGAATTATAAGTGAATGAATTGGATGGCTAGCTGCGGAGGAAATCTCCCCGTCAGCGTCAAAATTAAATTAATGAGAAAAAATGAAGGTCTGTGTAAAATTCTAAATGTGCTACAAATAGTCCCCTGCAGTGATAATTGGGGTCAAAGAAAAAATGATAATAAAATAGGGGAAAAAGAGAAAAAAAGGAGAAAAAAAAAACCCTAAATGGACTAAATATAGATGTGAAGAGATAAATGAATAAAGAATGAAAAAGTGATATAATGGATTCTCTGGTAAAACATATATGTACAAAGCACAGGATTATAACAGAAGCTATAATAATTGGAATCACTTGCAAGCATTAAGGGGATGCAAGGGAATAGATACAGCACTCATGGAATGGACTCTCATGTGGGGTCACATGTGTACTAAAAAACACATATAAATAATCATAATATACAAGAAAAGAGAGAATAACAAGTATACATGTGTATACAGAAAACATATACAAATACTCATATTGAACAAGAAAAGAGAGAGTAACAAGTCAATGAATCATATTGATAGGAATGCAGATCAAATCAAATCAGGCTTGACTAATGAACGCATTAATGTCCCACTCTATATTCATGCCAAAAGGCGAGTAGGAACGTAACTCGTAGATCCAGAAGGTCTCAAGTTGTGAGACGCCTCTGGTTTTAGCCCCTCCTCTCCAGGGGGCCATATACCTGTCAATAATTAAGAATGAGGTGCCCTTTAAGCTACGATCATGATGTAGCTTGTAATGTCTAGGCACGGGGTGTTTTGTATCCCCACTCTTAATTAGGGCAATATGTTCTGCCACTCTGATAGAAAATGTGCGGATAGCGCGATCCACATATTGCTTTCCGCAAGGGCAGGTGATTAAATAGACAATATAGTGGGTCGCACACGTACAGAAGTGTTTTATGGGATACTGTTTATTAGTAACAGAAGATCTAAAGCTGACCTCTCTATGGCCCACCCCTACATTGTGCTGACACACTGTGCATTTTCTACACGGAAAAAAGCCCGTCAATTCCTGGAAAAATGATGTACGTGTGGGGGGATTTATGATATAAGGGGCTATTCTACTTTGAAGTGTAGGGGCCCTGCTGAAGATCATTCTAGCTTGATCCCGCAGTGAAGGACCCAAAATGCAGTCGCTCTTTAGAATGTTCCAATGTTTAGCGAAAATAGCCTTAATTTGGTGATATTGGGTGGAAAATGAGGTCAACATAGCCCATCTAAACGTATTGTCTGTATCTGGCTTAGGTTTATTGGCCAGTAAAGTTGCTCTGTCCACTTCTAAAGTACGGGAAATTTCCAAGTCAATTTCAGAATGGCTATATCCTTTATCCAGTAATTGCTTTTTTAGTGTGTCGGCCTGCCCCTTAAAGATGTCTACATCACTGCAGTTCCTCCTTAGCCGTAAATGTTGGCTTCGCGGGACAGAGCGAATCCAAGAAGGATGATGGCAGCTGTCTGTAGGAATATAGCCATTTCTGTCTGTCGACTTGAAAAAAGTTTGAAACTGGAACCGATCGTTAACTACCTGAATTTCAAGGTCTAAGAAAGTAATCTTCTCAGTACTAGAAGTGTAAGCCAGAGCAATACCCCTGTCGTTATCATTAAGTAAATCAAAAAAAGGGTTGTAAGGAGTTTGCAGTGCCATTCCAAAGGGGGAGGATGTCGTCTATGTACTGTGCCCATAGGACCAAAGATGGGTTCCCAAGAGCATAGACGACATCCTCCTCCCACTTGGCCATGAACAGATTGGCAAGGCTTGGGGCGAATTTGGCCCCCATAGCCACTCCCCGAAGTTGAAGGAAAAATTGTTGGTTAAACCAGAAGTAACTGTGTGTAGTTGCAAATTGTAGTAGCTCCATAATAAACTCACATTGAAAGGAAGCCAAGGATGGATCCCTTTCAAGAAAGTACCTGACCGCTTCAATGCCCCTCTCGTGTGGTATAGAGGTGTAAAAGGAGGCCACATCGGCCGTAGCCATGATGTAACCCCCCTGTACCTCAAGGCCCTCCAAGAGTCGGATTGTAGATCCGGTATCTCTTAGGTAAGACGGCATCTTACCTAAGAGGGACACCCAAGATGATGTCCTTTGGAGACGAAACGCGTTGGGTTGGTCTCCACTGCTGCCTCTTTTGATTTTAACCAGTGCTGTTTTTATACATATCCATGTGAGTGGTTTCTTATTTTAAATAAATGTAATTTTATTTTTATGGAATTATGCTATGGTCCATTTTTGTTTCCTTTTTGATACTCTGCATTTGCCCATGGAATTTTGAGCTTTGGTCCACTTCTGGTATCACATTTCCTATGATCCTATCTGGCTGTCGTTTGCATACATCAGCTTGACGGTACCATCCCAGGGTCCATCTGACGTAAATCAAGCGTGTTTGACACACAGTGCGTATGCCCTAGTGTGTTCAAACGATCTGGTAAGCCTTTCCTACATCCGGTGGTGGTTCCTTTCACATGTGCATATTATTTCACCGTTTGCAAGATCTTTTGGCACTCCATTGTGTATAGACTCACATATACCATCACTTATGGATATTTTTTAATTGCAATATTATTGATTGTGTATACCATTCATCAGTGTATACCATCACGTTTGGACATTTTTTAATATTTTTTGATATTGACTGTGTACATCAATTCATTTATTATATGTATGTTGCCTTTTCAGTGACTATTTTCACTCTCGCATAGATTGTACTGTGCACATCAACCTTTAGCGCTACATTTTGATTTATTTGAATTAGGACACAGGGTAGAGACTTTGGAGCAGAAATTTGATGATACTGTGCCCGCCATCTCTCAGCTCAGAGAACAGTCCTTTGCCCAAGGTCACCAAATTGAGGCCCTCTTATGCCAATCAGATGACATGGAAAACCGCAGCAGGTGAGCGAACATTCGCATACGCGGCCTACCAGAAGCTACCGCGCCTAAAGACATTATACCCACGCTGCAGGGGGTGTTCCATGAAATCCTGAGCCTACCGCCCTCGACCCCGATTGAGATAGACAGGGCCCACAGGGCACTCAGGCCCCCATCCGAGGACCTGGAGAACCCCAGGGATATTATTTGCAAACTCCACAAATTTACCTTAAAGGACCGCATCATGCAAAAGATGCGTAACAGACTGGTCTTTAATGGAGCCCAGCTGTCCTTCTACCAGGACCTCTCCAGACGCACCCTAATGCAGTGACGGGCCTTGCGCCCACTCCTGACAGAAATCCAAGCAGCAGGCCTCACATACCACTGGGGCTTCCCGTTCAGCCTCCAGGCGTCCAAAAATGGCCAATGGGCTGTGCTGCGCACTAAAGATGACCTCCCCCGCTTCCTGCACACCCTGGAGCTTAACGCTGTGGACTTCCCAGAATGGCGCAACATACCTGACATCCCGATTCCCCAGCTACCTCAACCGTGGATCCTGGCGTCGCTCCCGTGGTCCCAATAGGCAGATGGAGGGACCTTCCCCGGGCACCTCTGCCACTAGAGACTGACCATGCCGCTGATGAACTTATTCATAGTCCCTTGAAAGGACCAAGATCACCTCCTTTCCTCTACTGGTCTCCTGGACCGGGTAAAGGAGCCAATAGACGCAATGCTGTAAGCACAGACTCACCCCATGAAGGACACAGAAGCTTGGTGCCTCTGTGCTATTACTCAGCATTAAGTTGAGTCTCCTGCTACATGCTGGACTGGAGGGTTTGTTATTCAGCTCACTGTTTGGATGTTGTGTTTTGCACTTTTTGGGAGTACAAGTTTGCGTACTCTGCATCTTCACCCTGTTCATTTGTTTTCATTGACTGGATGGGGCACTGGGTCCCGCGTCCCCTTGGTGGTTGCCCACGTACCCCACTTAGGCCTCACCTAATTAGGTGACTGTCCCTAGCGGGACTCCAGGCGGTTTTTGGGTTTGTTACCCCCCTGGGCTGGCTTTGTAGTTTACTACTGTGCAGTGTGCCAGACCTGTCAGCCAAGGTCTGGCCTTTATTTTAATTTTGTGCCTTATTCCCCTCCTCTTCCTTTTCCCTCCCTTCCCCTCCTTCCCTCCCTTCCCTTCCTTCCCTCCCCTACCCATCCCCCCCTCCTTTCTTTTTCTCTTTTTCTTACTCTCATCAGTGTCCCCCATATTGCTTCTGATAGCTAACTGTTTGTTGCTTTGGCCTTCAGGTTGTTTCTTTTTCAACTGTAAACGCACACAAAGGACTCAGAGGGGAACAGACAGACCGATTGTTATCGGCTTCAGGTATGCCATCACCAAAGGTGGTGTCTTATAACGTTAGGGGGCTCTGCCCTCCACACAAGCGTAACAAGCTATGGCTCGAACTGAAACGTCTAGGGGCCCAAGTAGTGTTCTTGCAGGAAACTCACTTTAGATAGCAATTCCTCCCCAAGATACCCACGCATCTCTATAACCAATGGTTCTTTAGCAACTCCCTGGTGGCTAAATCACGCGGTACAGCCATTGCATTTCATAAATTCTGCCCATTCCAACCTTCAAAAAGCCACGTTGACCCACAAGGCCATTATGTCTTCGTGAAGAGGGTCATGGCCAACACAAAATTCACGCTTGTAACTCCCTACGCGCCCAATACCCAACAACTTTCCTTCATAGACTCTGTGTTAGAAAAGCTGACAGATTTTAGAGAGGGCATCCTAATTCTTGGAGACGACTTCAGTGTTAGCCCTGATCCGCTTCTAGACACATCTCGTGGCTGCCCTACGCACTCCCAGGCCTTCCTCAAACATTTTCGCAAATCGCTGCAAAATAACTTTCTCATAGACACGTGGAGAGCACTGCATGCATTGGACAGAGACTATAGCTACTACTCAGGGGTGCATGATGTCTATACACGCATCGATCTCATGTGTGTGGATCATGATACCCTAGAATTATTACAGTCAGCTTAAATAGGGAATATCACCATATCTGATCATGCCCCCATTCTTGCCGTGATCAAGGTCCCCGATGGGTCACAGAAGGCATGGTCTTGGAGACTCAATGAAAATCTCCTGGACGATGCCTCAGTGGTAGCTAAGGTTTCCGAAACCATTACGCACTATTTTGCGGAAGATGTGTCTGAGGAAATAGCAGAGGGAGTTGTATAGGAAAGCCATAAAGCGGTACTCAGGGGAGAACTGATCTCATTGGGTCCTAGACTTAAAAAGGAAAGACAGATAGACTTCCAGAGGGTGCTGTCAACTTTACAACAGGAAGAACTTAGACATAAACGCCAGGGGGATCCTGAGGCCCATAAACGGCTTACTGAGCTGAGGGAGTTGTTCTGACACCTCCTTGATCATTGTGCCCGTAGGCAAATACGCTACCTATCCCATAAGTATTATGAACATGGTAATAAGTGTGGCAGAATGCTGGCCAGAGCACACGAATAACTTCTCATATACACACGCTTTGATCCCCAGGCGGTACGGCGACCCTGCACTCCTCTGGGGTTGCTTCAATATTTAGAGACTATTATGCAGACTTATATCACTTAGACAAAGACATTTCCCAGACGGAACAGGCAGCCAAACTACAAGCTATTGGTGACTACCTCACCTCGGCCAGGCTCCCCTCTCTGACACCTGACCAACAGATAGACCTCGAATCACCCATTTCCCCTCAGGAGGTTATTGGGACAGTGAAGGCTCTGCCTAATGGGAAGAGCCCTGGCCCGGATGGATATACCAAAGCATACCATGCTAAATTTCTCCCCCTGCTACAAAATCACATGTGTAGGTACTTCAATTCACTCGCAACAAGCCACCCGATCCCACCTGAAGCCTTGTTGGCTCACATCACGGTGCTTCCTAAGGAAGGCAGGGACCCTACCCTCCCACAAAGCTATCGACCAATATTGTTACTTAATGTCGATATAAATATTTTTGCAAAAATTATGGCAAACCGACTAAAACATATCATACCATCCATCATTCACCCCGATCAGACGGGATATGTATCAGGTAGAGAGGCCAGAGACAATTCCATTCGGGCCATGCAGCTCATTCAGTGGGCTCGTACCCACAGTGACTCCACTCCCTACCTCATTCTGTCCACGGATGCCAAAAAGGCTTTTGACAGAATAGACTGGTGATACCTCAAGGCGGTTCTGGAAACCCTGGGATTAGGCCCCCACATGCTCCAATGGATTATGGCCCTTTACACAACCCCCAGTGCGAAGGTCAAGGCTAATGGCCATCTGTCCTCGGGATTCCCCATAAGGAATGGCACGAGGAAGGGGTGCCCCCTCTCCCCCCTCCTGTTTGCCTTAGTTATGGAGCCTCTGCTTAGAACAATATGGGCGAACAATGATATCAAAGGGGTGACGGTGGGGTCCACGGAACATAAACTATCGGCTTATGCTGACGACGTGCTCTTCCACCTGACCCACCCTCTTGTCTCGCTGCCAAACCTTATGAGAGAACTAAAAATCTTTGGACAAATATCAAATTTTAAGATCAATTACACTAAATCTGAGATCCTACCCATCACTATACCCGAGAGAATGGCCATTGATCTACAGCAAGCTTTCCCATTCAGCTGGGCCAAAGCATCTATTAAATACCCAGGCATCCAACTCACAGACCAGTTTGATACAATATATTCCGCTAACTTCCCTACTCTTCTGGGCACGGTGCGTAGAGATCTGCAAAATTGGGCCAAGACCTCCTTCACATGGCTAGCCAAAATTAACATACTTAAAATGAACGTCCTTCCTAGGGTAATTTTCTTTATGCAGATGCTACCTATCCCCCTCCCCAAAAGCTTCTTCACACAGCTTCAAAGCCTAATGATTAGTTTCATATAGCACAATAAAAAACCTAGGCTGGCCGTGTCCTTAATGCGGAAACCTAAAGAGATGGGAGGTTTAGGCCTTCCAGAAATACGGCGTTATTGCAGAGCCATTGCGATTCAACACATCCTAAATTGGCGTCACCATACTAGCACCAAAATGTGGGTCTCCTTAGAGAAAATCCTAGCTGGTTGCAACTTATGCCCCGGGAATACAAAGGGCTCTCTCAGACAACTTCCCCACTGACCGCCCATGCCCTCCGGGTCTGGGACCGCACTAGCGTCTTGTATGCCCTGACGCCCCCTGGCTCCCCCCTAGCACCGCTGGGGGGATTCAGGTGGTTCCCTCCTGGGGAACAGGTAGTCTTTTTTGGGTCCTGGGTCTCCGATGGTAACTATAACTGTGGCAAAATTTTAGATAAGGGCAAGTTGATACCCCTAGACACCTTGAGGGATGGACATGGAAGATTCCCAATGGACTGGTGAGACACAAACAGCTCTAACACTTTGTTGCGATCCATGGTGCCTCTATAAGAGGACTGGGCACTATTACCTCACTTGAACGATTGTTTATAGAAGAAGAGCCCACTCCCGATCTGATCTCCGAACTATATCGGCTTCTGTGATCAACCCCTGCTGTCAGCAAGCCTGCTTTTATACGGGAATGGGAGCGCGATCTGGAGGTTGAGTTCTCAGCAAACCAATGGTCGAAGATGTACAGACTCGCACACTCCAGCTCCATCGATTCCAGGATGCAAGAAACTAACTACAAGCTCCTGACCCACTGGTATCGTGTACCTGCAGTAATATCACGCATCTACCCCTCAGTCACGGACTGTTGGCGTGGCTGTGGTCAGAAAGACACTCTCCTCCATATCTGGTGGGACTGCCCAGCAGTTAACTCGTTTTGGGCAGAAATTCACGCCTTTATAAAACATGCCCTGCAGATCGAAATCCCGTTTTCCCCAACTCATTTTCTCCTGCACCTCCCTGCCCTTCCTTTGAGCCACTATAAGAAGAGCACACTCCCTCATGTCTTAAATGCTGCTAAACGGCTTTTACCTCTCTATTGGAAACGCCCGCAGATTCCTACCATAACAGAGTGGCTCAAGAAGGTGGATGATATTAGAGAGGCGGAGGAGTGGGTGGCGAGGTGCAGGGACAGGAGCGAACGTTTCAACGGTAACTGGGCTCAGTGGCGGAATTATACTGCCGACACGGACCCTGTGCCATCTAGCCTGGATATTGTGCTGTTGGAGTTAGCAGAGCCCTCACTGAAGCTAAGGAGGCCTGTGAATAGTGATGTGGATGCCTGATTATTACGTCTCACAAACCCTAATCGCAGTGCAATGACCTGTGCCCCTCTTTTTCCTTTCTACGGTTCATAAGGTCTACAATGGAGAACAACTCTAAGGTACAGCACACCCTTTGTAACCTGTTGTTATGTTTTTCCTTCTAGCCACTATTTCCTCGGCACTCTGATGGTTGCATTAGATGGAGAACCCACCTGGTGACCCTGTTGCCCCGGTGGGACCTGCATCCAAGGCGACCGCGGAGGGGGCCTGGGAGGTGCTTCCCCCTAGACGGAGGTATGATGGAGGCTTCTTAGCCCCTCTCCCGGGGGGTGTGCCTGTCGGGCTCCTGTTGGCCACAGGGCTGAGATTCGCCCCAACATAAGGGCTGAGAGCTATGAGGGGGTGCGGGCCCAGGCCGAGGTCACCGGGGTGGAACTTTCTCTATGCTGTGAAATTATGCCGATTTATCCCCATTCCCTTCCCCATGTCCTCCCAGTTTTTATGGCTTTTGCTTTACTTAAACTCAAATGTTGTATAACGTTAGGCTCTTTGGCTAAAGTAGCCACTATACACCCTCAATAATGACACGTTGTTGACTTTGCATGATATGTTGTATGTTTAATAAAATAATGATTAAATTAAAAAAAAAATTGTGTAGAAAACAAATTAATCACAGACATGCCTAAAACTTATTTTTATTTAACATGCCGACCTTCTGGCTTTAAGAAACAGTTAAAAAAATAAAAAAAGAAAGAAAATTGTAGTCAGTTGCAACTGTTTTTGCAGGTCAAGCAGAGGAAACAATATGGAATCACTCAATTCTGAGGAAAATATTATGGAATCATAATGTACTTTGCAGTTCTAAAACAAACATCTGCATCAGATTATATCCTGAAAAACAATGTCATCATCACCAAAGATCCTTTCAATTGATGGAATAATAGTGTCCAAAAGCTCAATATAAACTTGTGCATTTATTGAAGATTTAATGACTGTTATCTCCCTCGTACCTTTACCTGACATCAGTGGTGGCTGGTGCTTAAAATTTTTTTGGAGGTGGGGGTGGGGGGGCGCAAACAAACTGAGCAAAACACATCAATTGCAGCCACTGTCCCATCAAACGCAGCTACTGTGCCCATCAAGCGCAGCCACTGTGCCCATCAAACGCAGCCACTGTGCCCATCAAATGCTGCCACTGTGCCATCAAACGCAACCACTGTGCCATCAAATGCAGCCACTGTGCCCATCAAACGCAGCCACTGTGTTATCAAATGCAGCTACTATACCCATCAAGTGCTACCAGTGGGCCCATCAATTGCTGCCAGTGTGCCTATCAATTGCCACTACTGTGCCTCATCAAATGCTGCCAATGTGACCATCAATTACCACTACTGTGCCCCTTCAAATGCTGCCAGTGTGCCCATCAATTGCCACTATTGTGCCCCATCAAATGCTGCCAGTGTGCATCACCCGACACTTACCTGTCTCGCAGCGGGTCAGCGGCGGTGTCCTGCACGCTCCTCAATGTCTTCTTTCGTCTTCTCTATCAGGCGTCCAATCACAGCGTCTGGCGTTTCAGCCAATCAGGTGACAGGTAACAGACCCAAGCACCTGATTGTCTGAGAGGCGGTTTCCTTCGCTTTGCTAATACACAGCTGAGTGAACAGCGAACGCACAGCATTGCGCCCGCTGTGCACCTTTTTGGGCACCTACGGTTTTAATCAGGTGCTTCAAAAAAACACCCCCGCCACTGTAATTCAGGTGCCCAGCACCCGAAAAAGGGCCAGACACCTGAATAGGGGGTGTCAGCAATGCATGAATCTATCTATGGTGATAGAGCGGTGCCAGAAGAGAGAGGGTGGCGCTCCTGCACCCTTTATGGCCGCACCACCACTGCCTGACATGCAAACCCATATCACCCATATCATCAATGATTGTGGAAATTTGCATGTTTTCTTCAGGCAGTCATCTTCATACATTTCATTGGAACAACACCAAACAAAAGTTCCAGCGTCATCACCCTGCCCAATGCAGACTTGTAATTCATTGCTGAATATTACTTTCATCCAGTCATCCACAGTCCATGATTGCTTTCAGTAGCCCACTGTAACCTTGTTTTTTTCTGTTTAGGTGTTAAAGATGGTTTTCGTACAAATCAAATGGGAAGGCTGTTAAAGGGAAGTGTAGTGGTAGATCAAGGAAGACAACAAAGCATCAAGATAGAAAACTTAAAGCAATATGCCATAAAAACTGAAAATGCAGAACAAAACAAATGAGGAACAAATGGTCAGAAACTGGAGTCAATGTCTGTGACCAAATTGTAAGACATCGGCTAAAGGAAATGGGATTTACATACAGAAAAGCCAAACGAAAACCATCATTACCACCTAAACAGAAAAAAAAAACAAGGTTACAGTGGGCTAAAGAAAAGCAACCATGGACGGTGGATGACTGGATGAAAGTGATATTCAGTGATGAATCACAAATCTGCATTGGGCGGGGGGGTGATGATGCTGGAACTTTTGTTGGGTGCTGTTACAATGAAATGTATGAAGACGACTGAAGAAAACATGCAAATTTCCACAATCATTGATCATATGGGGTTGCATGTCAGGTAAAGGTACGGGGGAGTTGACAGTCATTAAATCTCCAATAAATGCACAAGTTTATGTTGAAGTTTTGGACAATTCTTATTCCATCAATTAAAAGTATGCTTGATGATGATATCATTTTTCAGGATGTAATCTGATGCAGATATTTGTTTTAGAACTGCAAAGTACATGGTGATTCCATAATATTTTCCCCAGAATTGAGTGATTCCATATTTTTCCTCTGCTTGATCTGCAAATACAGTGGCAACTGACTACAGTTTTCTTTATTTTTTTAACTGTTTCTTAAAGCCAGAAGGTTGGATGTTAAATGAAAATAGTTTTGAGGCATGTCTGTAATTCATTTTTTTTTTTTTTTTTACACAATTAACCATTAGCCCACTGGGCACTTAATACCCCTTCCTAACCAGACCAATGTTCAGCTTTCTGTGCTCTTACATTTTGAATGACAATTACTCAGTCATGCAACGCTGTAGCCATATGACATTTTTGTCCTTTTTTTCACACAAATAGAGCTTTCTTTTGGTGGTATTTGATCACCTCTGGGTTTTGTTTTTTTTGGGCTATAAATGACAAAAGACTGCAAATTTTGTAAAAAAAAGCATTTTTTTTGTTTCTGTTATAACATTTTGCAAATTAGTAAATTTTCTTCATAAATTTTGGACAAAATTTATACTGCTACATATCTTTGGTAAAAAATAACTCAAATCAGTGTAAAGTATCTGGTCTTTGTGAGAGTCTAAAAAACTATGGTGCCAATCATTGAAAATTGATCACACCTGATCACAACTGATGTAATGATGGCTCTTTCTCATTTCTTGAGACCCAAACAAGCCAGGACAATACAAATACCCCCTTTTAAAAAGTAGACAGTCCAAGGTATTTAGTAAGAGACATGGTGAGTTTTTTGAAGTTGTGATTTTTTCCCTACAATTCTTAGCAAATTAAAGATTTTTTTCACAAAATTGGCATATTAACAAGTTATTTCTCTCACACAGCATATGCATACCACAAAATACACCCCAAAATACATTCTGCTACTCCTCCCGAGTATGGCAATACCACATGTGTGAGACTTTTTTACAGCCTGGCCACATACAGAGGCCCAACATGCAGGGAGCACCATCTGGTGTTCTAAGAGCATAAATTACACATATACAGTTGCAATAAAAAGTATGTGAACCCTTTTGGAATCATATGGATTTCTGCACAAATTGGTCATAAAATGTGATCTGATCTTTATCTAAGTCACAACAATAGACAATCACAGTCTGCTTAAACTAATAACACACAAAGAATTAAATGTTACCATGTTTTTATTGAACACACCATGTAAACATTCACAGTGCAGGTGGAAAAAGTATGTGAACCCCTAGACTAATGAGATCTCCAAGAGCTAATTGGAGTGAGGTGTCAGCCAACTGGAGTCCAATCAATGGGATGAGATTGGAGGTGTTGGTTACAGCTGCCCTGCCCTATAAAAAACACACACCAGTTCTGGGTTTGCTTTTCACAAGAAGCATTGCCTGATGTGAATGATGCCTCGCACAAAACAGCTCTCAGAAGACCTACGATTAAGAATTGTTGACTTGCATAAAGCTGGAAAGGGTTATACAAGTATCTCCAAAAGCCTTGCTGTTCATCAGTCCATGGTAAGACAAATTGTCTATAAATGGAGAAAGTTCAGCACTGCTGCTACTCTCCCTAAGAGTGGGCGTCTTGTAAAGATTACTGCAAGAGCACAGCGCAGACTGCTCAATGAGGTGAAGAAGAATCCTAGAGTGTCAGCTAAAGACTTACAAAAGTCTCTGGTATATGCTAACATTCCTGTTAGCGAATCTAGGATACGTAAAACACTAAACAAGAATAGATTTCATGGGAGGATACCACAGAGGAAGCCACTGCTGTCCAAAAAAACATTGCTGCATGTTTACAGTTTGCACAAGAGCATCTGGATGTTTCACAGCAGTCCTGGCAAAATATTCTGTGGACAGATGAAACCAAAGTTGAGTTGTTTGGAAGAAACACACAACACTATGTGTGGAGAAAAAGAGGCACAGCACACCAATATCAATACCTCATCCCAACTGTGAAGTATGGTGGTGAGGGCATCATCGTTTGGGGCTGCTTTGCTGTGTCTGGGCCTGGACGGATTGCTATCATCAAAGGAAAAATGAATTCCCAAGTTTATCAAGACATTTTGCAGGAGAACTTAAGGCCATCTGTCCACCAGCTGAAGCTCAACAGAAGATGGGTGTTGCAACAGGACAACGACCCAAAGCATAGAAGTAAATCAACAACAGAATGGCTTAAACAGAAGAAAATACGCCTTCTGGAGTGGCCCAGTCAGAGTCCTGACCTCAACCCGATTGAGATACTTTTTCCACCTGCACTGTAAATGTTTACATGGTGTGTTCAATAAAAACATGGTAACATTTAATTCTTTGTGTGTTATTAGTTTAAGCAGACTGTGATTGTCTATTATTGTGACTTAGATGAAGATCAGATCACATTTTATGACCAATTTGTGCAGAAATCCATATCATTCCAAAAGGGTTCACATACTTTTTATTACAACTGTAATTTCTTGACTACCTCTTACATTTTTAAAGGTCCTGGAGCACCAGGACAATAGAAACGCCCAAAAAATTACCCCATTTTGGAAAGTAAACACCCCAACGTATATTCTATGAGGCATAATGAGTCTTTTGAACGTGTGATTTTTGGAAAACGTGGAAAGAAATTGAAAACACTTTTTTTTTTACACAAAGTTGTCCATTTATAAGATATTTCTAACACATAGCATGTACATAGCAAAAAATACACCACAAAATATATTCTGCTACTCCTCCTGAGTATGGCAATATCACATGTGTGAGACTTGTCCACAGCCTGCCACATACAAAAGCCCAACATGCAGGGAGCACCATCAGGTGTTCCAGGGACATAACTTTCAAATCTAATTTGACTTCCTGTTACACTTTTGTGAGGCACTGATAGGCACTGTAGGTGCATGGATGTGGCATGGATGAGCACTAGGGATGAGCCGAACACCCCCCGGTTCGGTTCACACCAGAACCTGCGAACGGACCGAAAGTTTGCGTGAACTTTAGAACCCCATTGAAGTCTATGGGACTCGAACGTTTGAAATCAAAAGTGCTAATTTTAAAGGCTAATATGCATGGTATTGTCCTGAAAAAGGTTTGGGGACCCGGGCCCTGCCCCAGGGGACATGTATCAATGCAAAAAAAAGTTTTAAAAACAGACGTTTTTTCGGGAGCAATGATTTTAATGATGCTTAAAGTGAAAAAAAAGTGAAATACTCCTTTAAATATCATACCTGGGGGGTGTCTATAGTATGCCTGTAAAGTGGCGCATGTTTCCCGTGCTTAGAACAGTCCCTGCACAAAATGACATTCTTAACGGAATAAAAGTAATTTAAAACTGCTTGCGGCTTTAATGTAATGTCGGGTCCCGGCAATATGGATGAAAATCAGTGGACAAACGGCATGGGTAACCCCCCAGTCCATTACCAGGCCCTTTGGGTCTTGTATGGATATTAAGGGGAACCGCACACCCAAATTAAAAAAAGGAAAGGCGTGGGACCCCCAAGACCTATATACTCTGAACAGCAGTATACAGGCGGTGCAAACAAGACAGGGACTGTAGGTTTGTTGTTAAGTAAAATCTGTTTGTAATTTTGAACTAGTACATTTTTAAAGTGTAGCTCCAGCCAAAAAATCTATTTTTAAGCTTTTTGGAAAACATAGGGAAGGGTTATCACCCCTTTAACATTTGTTTTGCTGTCTGTGCACCTCTTCAGAAGATTTCACCTCACTTTCTGTCCCAATGACAAATGTTTTTTGAAAATTTGTTTTTTTTTAGTGAAACAAGGATTGGTGATAAAGCATCGGTGGAGAGGAGACACGTTTTTTCCCATATTAACTCTTACAGGAGAGAATTTCCCTTCCTAGGGGTAGATTTCATCTCACTTCCTGTTGTCTCCTTCCGTTTGCAAGTAGGAGTTGTTTGTAAGTTGGATGTTTGAAAGTAGGGGCCTGCCCTATATACTCTGCAGAAATTGGGGCCCTAGGTGTCGGTGTTGCCACAACACTGTAAGCCCTCACAGTTACTCTTGGTGGGCGCAGGAACTGGCCCTGCTGTGAAATATTAGATCAAGAATTGTAATTACATGCAGCTGTTGAACAGTGGCAGAAAAATTGGGCCTTTGGTGGTGGTGGTGTTGCCACAACACTGTAAGCCCTCACAGTTACTCTTGGTTGGCGCAGGAATGGGCCCTGCTGTGAAATATTAGATCAAGAATTGTAATTACGTGTCCCTGTTGAACAGGGGCAGAAAAATTGGGCCTTGGGCACTGGTGCTGGTGCCACAACACTGCAACCCCCTCACAGATTCTCTTGTTGAGTGCAGCAACGAACCCTCCTGCAAAATATTGCATCAAAAATTGTAATTACACGCCCCTGTTAAACAGGGGCTGAAAAATTGGGCCTTAGGCTCTGGTGCTGGTGCCACAACACTGCAACCCCCTCACAGATACTCTAGTTGAGCGCAGCAACGAACCCTCCTGCAAAATATTGCATCAAAAATTGTAATTACACGCCCCTGTTAAACAGGGGCTGTAAATTGGGCCTTAGGCACTGGTGCTGGTGCCACAATACTGCAACCCCTCACAGATACTTTAGTTGAGTGCAGCAACGAACCCTCCTGCAAAATATTGCATCAAAAATTGTAATTACACGCCCCTGTTAAACAGGGGCAGAAAAATTGGGCCTTGGGCACTGATGCTGGTGCTACAACACTGCAACCCCTCACAGATTCTCTTGTTGAGTGCAGGAACAAGCCCTGCTGAAAAGTATCGCATCAAAAATTGTAATTACACGCCCCTGTTAAACAGGGGCTGTAAATTGGGCCTTAGGCACTGGTGCTGGTGCCACAATACTGCAACCCCTCACAGATACTCTAGCTGAGTGCAGCAACGAACCCTCCTGCAAAATATTGCATCAAAAATTGTAATTACACGCCCCTGTTAAACAGGGGCTGAAAAATTGGGCCTTAGGCTCTGGTGCTGGTGCCACAACACTGCAACCCCTCACAGATACTCTAGTTGAGCGCAGCAACAAACCCTCCTGCAAAATATTGCATCAAAAATTGTAATTACACACTCCTGTTAAACAGGGGCTGAAAAATTGGGCCTTAGCCACTGGTGGCGGCGCCCAGAACCAAAAATGTGCTTGCAAGCTATCAGCATGATCATTGAGGAGGAAGAGGATAATCACTCAGCATAACAGGATAGTCACTCAGCATCAGCATAGGCAGTCTTGAAGGGATCTGACATTTCAAAAAAAAAATATTCGGTTACATCAGCATCAGGTGCTTGGTAGCTGGTGGTGATCCAAGACTGATTCATTTTTATGAAGGTCAGTCGCTCGACCGAGTCGGTGGACAGGTGCACCCTGTGATCGGTTAGAAAGCCTCCAGCAGCACTGAATGTGTGTTCCGAAAGAACGCTGGATTAGGGATAAGCCAAACACCCCCCCCGGTTCGGTTCGCACCAGAACCTGCGAACGGACCGAAAATTCGCCCGAACGTTAGAAACCCATTGACGTCTATGGGACTCGAACGTTCAAAATCAAAAGTGCTCATTTTAAAGGCTAATTTGCATGGTATTGTCCTAAAAAGGGTTTGGGGACCCGGGTCCTGCCCCAGGGGACATGTATCAATGAAAAAAAAGCTTTTAAAAACTGCCGTTTTTTCGGGAGCAGTGATTTTAACGATGTTTAAAGTAAAAAAAAAAAAAAAGTTAAATATTCCTTTAAATATCGTACCTGGGGGGTGTCTATAGTATGCCTGTAAAGTGGCGCGTGTTTCCCGTGCTTAGAACAGTCCCTGCACAAAATGTAATTTTTAAAGGAAAAAAAGTCATTTAAAACTGCTTGCGGGTTTAATGTAATGTCGGGTCCCGGCAATATGGATGAAAATCAGTGAGACAAACGGCATGGGTACCCCCCAGTCCATTACCAGGCCCTTTGGGTCTTGTATGGATATTAAGGGGAACCCCGCACCCAAATTAAAAAAAAGAAAGGTGTGGGGCCACCAGGCCCTATATACTCTGAACAGCAGTATACAGGCCTTGCAAACAAGACAGGGACTGTAGGTTTGTTGTTAAGTAGAATCTGTTTGTAATTTTGAACAGGTACATTTTTAACGTGTTTAGCTCCAGCCTAAAAATCTTTTTTAAGCTTTTTGGAAAACATAGGGAAGGGTTATCACCCCTGTGACATTTGTTTTGCTGTCTGTGCTCCTCTTCAGAAGATTTCACCTCACTTTTTGTCCCAATGACAAATGTTTTTTGAAAATTTGGGTTTTTTTGTGAAACAAGGATTGGTGATAAAGCATTGGATAAAGCAGTGGAAAGGAGAAATGTTTTCCCCATATTAACTCTTACAGGAGAGAATTTCCCTTCCTAGGGGTAGATTTCATCTCACTTCCTCTTGTCTCCTTCCGTTTGCAAGTAGGAGTCGTTTGTAAGTTGGATGTTTGAAAGTAGGGGCCTGCCCTATATACTCAGCAGAAAATTGTGGCCACAACACTGTAAGCCCTCACAGGGCCCTGCTGTGAAATATTAGATCAAGAATTGTAATTACATGCCTCTGTTGAACAAGGGCAGAAAAATTGGGCCTGTGGTGGTGGTGGTGGTGCTGGTGCCACAACACTGTAAGTCCTCACTCGCTCTTGGTGGGCACAGAAAGGGGCCCTGCTGTGAAATATTAGATCAAGAATTGTAATTACATGCCCCTCTTGAACAGGAGATGAAAAATTGGGCCTTAGGCACTGGTGCTGGTGCCACAACAATGCAACCCCTCACAGATACTCTAGTTGGAACGCAGGAACGAGCCCTGCTGCAAAGTATTGCATCAAAAATTGTAATTACACGCCCCTGTTAAACAGGGGCTGAAAAATTAGGCCTTAGGCACTGGTGCTGGTGCCACAACACTGCAACCCCTCACAGATACTCTAGTTGGAACGCAGGAATGAGCCCTGCTGCAAAGTATTGCATCAAAAATTGTAATTACACTCCCCTGTTAAACAGGGGCTGAAAAATTGGGCCTTAGGCACTGGTGACGACGCCCAGAACCAAAAATGTTCTTAAAAGCTATCAGCGTGATCATTGAGGAGGAAGAGGATAATTACTCAGGATAGTCACTCAGCATCAGCATAGGCAGTCTTTGAAGATTTGAAAATTTTTCGGTTACATCAGCATCAGGTGCTTGGTAGCTGGTGGTGATCCAAGACTGATTCATTTTTATGAAGGTCAGTTGATCGACCGAGTCGGTGGACAGACGCACCCTGTGATCGGTTACAAAGCCTCCAGCAGCACTGAATGTGCGTTCCAAAAGAACGCTGGATGCAGGACAGGCCAGTAGCTCAATTGCATACTGTGCAAGCTCTGGCCAGTGATCCATCCTCAAGACCCAGTAACCCAGAGGATTTTCGGTGGGAAAGGTGTCCAAGTCAGATATTGCCCCTAGGTATTCCTGCACCATGTAAAACAGACGCTGGCGATGGTTGCTGGAACCGATCATACCTTGGGGCTGCGGACTAAAAAATTGTCTGAACGCATCAGTCAGACGGCCACCTTCTCCACCACTCCTTCTTTGACTGACCGAAGCCTCAGCAACACGTTGTCCAGAAACAGGAGTTTGTAACCTCCCAGTCTCTGGGAACGCGTTGCACAAACCTTTCTGCAAGGCCTCCCGAAGATGTTTCATCCTCCGCTCCCTCTGCGATGACAAGATAAGGTCCGCAACCTTACCCTTGTAACGTGGATCAAGGAGGGTTGCCAGCCAATATTGGTCCTTCTCCTTGATACCATGAATACGAGGATCCTTACGCAGGCTTTGCAGGATCAGGGAGGCCATGCAGTGTAGGTTTGCTGAGGCATTTGGTCCGGAGTCCTCTGGGTCACTAAGGACCTCATGGTCTGCAACCACCTCCTCCCAGCCACGTACAAGTCCATGTGTTTCTTGGGACTGATCCCTTAAAGACTGCTGCTGATGCTGAGTGCCAGGCTCCACCTCCATACTGACACAATCCTCCTCCTCTTCCTGTGTGATCGGCGGGCATGCAGGAACACTGTCTGGATAAAGGGGGCCTTGAGAGCTAAGGAAGTCCTCCTCTTCCTGCCTCTGTTCTGCCTCAAGTGCCCTGTCCATTATTCCAATGGACAAGGGGGACAGTGTCACTGATGCATGCACTGTCACTGCTCACCATCCTCGTGGCCTCATCAAATGGTGACAAATGGTGACAGAACAGTGCATGCATCCCTGATCATGGCCCACTGGCGTGGGGAAAAAAAAACAAGCTCCCCTGACCCTGTCCTGGTGCCATAGTCGCACAGGTACTCATTGATGGCCCTCTGCTGCGTGTGCAGCCGCTGCAGCAGGGCCAACATTGAGTTCCACCTGGTGGGCATGTCACAGATTAGGCGGTTCTTGGGCAGGTTAAACTCCTTTTGGAGGTCCGCCAGCTGAGCACTGGTATTATATGACCGGCGGAAATGCACACAGACTTTCCTGGCCTGCCTCAGGACATCCTGTAAGCCCGGGTACCTGCCCAAGAACCGCTGCACCACCAAGTTAAGGACGTGAGCCAAACAGGGCACATGGGTCATTTGTCCCTGTTGGAGGGCAGAGAGGAGGTTGGTGCCATTGTCGCAAACCACCATTCCTGCCTTAAGTTGGCGTGGCGTCAACCACCTCTGAACCTGCCCCTGCAGAGCTGACAGAACCTCTGCCCCAGTGTGGCTCCTGTCCCCCAAGCACACTAGCTCAAGCACCGCATGGCATCTTTTGGCCTGCGTACATGCGTAGCCCCTTGAATGCCTACAGAGCACCGCTGGTTCCGAGGACAAAGCACAGGAAGAGTCCATGGAGGAAGAAGAAGAGGAGGGGGTGGAGGAGAGAGGTGTGTCACAATCATTAGTAGTGGCATTTTGGAGGCGTGGTGGCGTAACAACCTCCAACACTACTGCACCTTGTCCTGTATTCTTCCTAGCTGCCAGCAGAGTCACCCAATGCGCCGTGAAACTTAGGTAACGTCCCTGTCCATGCCTGTTGGACCATGAGTCAGCGGTAATATGCACCTTACCGCTGACCGCCCTGTCCAGCGAGGCATGGACATTGCCTTCCACATGCTGGTAGAGAGCCGGAATTGCTTTCCGTGAGAAAAAGTAGCGTTTGGGTACCTGCCACTGAGGAACCGCACATTCCACAAACTCACGGAAGGGGCAGAGTCTACCAACTGAAAAGGCAGCAGTTGAAGTGCTAGCAATTTTGCCAAGCTAGCATTCAACCGCTGGGCATGTGGATGACTGGGAATGAACTTCTTTCGGCGGTGCAGCAGCTGGGGCAGGGAAAGTTGCCAGGTAAAATCTGACGTCGGTGTACCGAAAGCAGATTGCCCACAAGTACTTGGCTGTGACACACCTAATTCTACACCTTCATTCCTCTCAGTGCAGGTCTCAGAGAGGACTGAAGGTATAGTGGGGTTGGAGATCTCAGCTGATGAGGAGCAAGGAGAGGTCCTCTTTGTTCTTTGGTGTGGGTCTTTTAGATACGCTTGCCAACGAACTGCATGGCAGGTCAACATATGTCTGGTCAAGCATGTGGTGCCCAAGCGGGAGATGTTTTGGCCACGCGAGATACGCTTGAGACATATGTTGCAAATAGCAGCGGTGCGATCTGATCCACTCGTCTCAAAAAAGGCCCACACCAAAGAACTTTTTTAATAACACGCAGAGACTGCAGCGCCCTGCACATGCGGAGCTTTGGGGTGTGATGCAGTCAGTGTGCTGCCCTTAGGCTGGCCCCTGGAGGGCATCCTGCCTCATTGGTGATGTGCCTCCTCCTCCTTCTCTCTCCTATCAGGCACGCACGTTGAGTCAGTGACCTCATCATCCCCTCCCTCCTCATCACTGGAGCAAACCTGGCTTTATGCTGCAGCAGGAGGAGCATGACTGCCAGATTGCTGTCCTTTTTGGGCACCCCCTCTGTCCGTGCTCACGTTACTGCCTTCATCTAGCTCAGTATCATCATCAGAGCCTTCCAAACGCTGGGCATCCTCCTAGAACATGTACCCAACGCTGTGGTCAAACAGTTCGAGGGACTCCTCAGGAGGACATGGTGGGGCTAGGGAAGGAGTCACTGATGGCATTGAGCCGAGGGATGAGGCCGCTGCTTTTACAGACAAAGTACCCTGAGCATGGGTGAGAGAGGATGAGGAGGATGAGGACGGCTTGGTCATCCACTCGACCAAGTCTTCCGCATGTTGCGGCTCAACGCGGCCAGCTGCCGAAAAAAAGGCCAAGTGTGTCCCACGGCCACATGCTGATGAGGATGCACCATCCCCACAACCAGCACTGTTGCCTCTAGACACAGAGCCTTCTTGCCCTCTTTTATTGGCTTGTGACTGTCTGCCTCTCCTTGTTGGCCTTGCAGACATACTAATGGCCTGTAGCTGCACTAAGCTGGGATATATATATATATATATATATATATATATATATATATATATATATATATATATACTGATACTGCAGCTAGCAAAATCAACTGCCTGCCTGTAGTATGAGAACACCACCAACCTTCTACAGGTAGCTTTAACTGAACATTGTGCAGAGCTCGCAAAAAACTAACTTGTAGCTTGTTTAGCTGCCTGCGGTAGTGATAGGATCAGGAAAACACCACCAACCTTCTACAGGTAGTTTTAGGTGAACACTGTGCAGAGCTCGCCAAAAAATAACTTGTAGCTTATTTAGCTGCCTGCGATAGTGATAGGATCTGGAAAACACCACCAACCTTCTACAGGTAGCTTTAGGTGAACACTGTGCAGAGCTCGCCAAAAAATAACTTGTAGCTTATTTAGCTGCCTGCGGTAGTGATAGGATCAGGAAAACACCACCCAACCTTCTACAGGTAGCTTTAGCTGAACACTGTGCAGAGCTCGCACTACACTAACTTGTAGCCTATTTAGCTGCCTGCGGTAGTAATAGGATCAGGAAAACACCACCAACCTTCTACAGGTAGCTTTAGCTGAACACTGTGCAGAGCTCGCACTAAACTAACTTGTAGCTTATTTAGCTGCCTGCGGTAGTAATAGGATCTGGAAAACACCACCAACCTTCTACAGGTAGCTTTAGGTGAACACTGTGCAGAGCTCACCAAAAAATAACTTGTAGCTTATTTAGCTGCCTGCGGTAGTGATAGGATCAGGAAAACACCACCTACCTTCTACAGGTAGCTTTAGGTGAACACTGTGCAGAGCTCGCCAAAAAATAACTTGTAGCTTATTTAGCTGCCTGCGGTAGTGATGGGATCAGGAAAACACCACCAACCTTCTACAGGTAGCTTTAGCTGAACACTGTGCAGAGCTCGCACTAAACTAACTTGTAGCTTATTTAGCTGCCTGCGGTAGTAATAGGATCTGGAAAACACCACCAACCTTCTACAGGTAGCTTTAGGTGAACACTGTGCAGAGCTCACCAAAAAATAGCTTGTAGCTTATTTAGCTGCCTGCGGTAGTGATAGGATCAGGAAAACACCACCTACCTTCTACAGGTAGCTTTAGGTGAACACTGTGCAGAGCTCGCCAAAAAATAACTTGTAGCTTATTTAGCTGCCTGCGGTAGTGATGGGATCAGGAAAACACCACCAACCTTCTACAGGTAGCTTTAGCTAAACACTGTGCAGAGCTCGCAAAAAAATAACTTGTAGGTTTTATCCGAACACTGTGAGGAGGACAAACTACACTAACTTGTAGCTTTAGCTGAACACTGTGCAGAGGTCGCACTACACTAACTTGTAGTTTTCGCTGAACACTGTGAGGAGGACACACTACACCAACTTGTAGCTTTAGCTGAACACTGTGAGGAGGACGCACTACCCTAACTTGTAGCTTTAGCTGAACACTGTGCAGAGGTCACACTAAACTAACTTGTAGCTTTAGCTGAACACTGGGAGGAGGATGCACTACACTAACTTGTAGCTTTAGCTAAACACTGTGCAGAGGTCTCACTACACTAACTTGTAGTTTTAGCTGAACACTGTGAGGAGGACGCACTAACTTGTAGCTTTAGCTGAACACTGTGCAGAGATCGCACTACACTAACTTGTAGTTTTAGCTGAACACTGTGAGGAGGACACACTACACTAACTTGTAGCTTTAGCTAAATACTGTGCAGAGGTCGCACTACACTAACTTGTAATATATGGATAGATGGTGCAGCGCTAATCCTGTATGTAAAACCTCTGGTGGTTTAAAAATAGGTCATATTGTAGATCACTACAGTGTATATAAATAGTCTGGAAAGCTAGTGACGTATTCCTACAAGTGGTGTATCTCACTAAACTAAATAAATTAATAAAAATGTTAGTGTAAACAAAATAGCATGTGTATTAAAAACTTAGATCACCATATCAATAACTGGTTCACCATAGATCACCATATCAATAACTGGTTCAACATAAGTGACAAAAAAACAATTTTAAATAAAGTGCAGCGTGATTTGTACTAAATAATTAACAATCCAAAAATGACAATGTGCATTGTGCAAACACTGTGCAAAATATAAATGACTACATCACACATTGGCTTGCGGTGTTAAACGACAAAACTTCGTATAAAGTGCAAATGTGCAAAAAAAAAAAGGACCAAAAACCTCCAAAATATATAGTCATAAAATATTAGTGAATGTCCCAAAAGTTATGATACATAAAAAAGAAATTTCACACAGAAAAAATGTCCTTATTCATGATGAAATCTGTGACAGTAAAGTGCTAACATGCGCATGTGGCAGTTGGAGTGCTTGGTGACTCAAATCTCATGCAGCTTCGTGTGCAAACACTACAGTGGGTAGTGGCCCCTTACCTTAAAGAAATGGGGCAACAGCATATGACCAAACAGGTTCTTTATCTCTTCCACCTAGGGGCTCCTGCGCATTCCTCACCGTCCTGGGGTAAGGTTCCCTCAGATATGATGCAGGAAGGTATTTATAAATAAAGTAGAGTAGAAAAGAACCCAATAGTGTAATTCCGTTTTCATAGGTAACTTGTTGTTTATTAGGCAAAGAAACAGGTACTCGCATTAGCAATTAAGTGATACAATGTTTGTATCCGACGAGCGGCGAGCTCGTAACCTTCTCTCAGTGTATCCAGCCTATCCCGTCCCTATGCGTGACGTCACACCACACGTGACTTCTTCAGGGGATAAGTATAGGCTGTAACAGTGTCCTTAAATAGTTTAGTATTGGCCGGCAATGGGCGGCCATTTTCCCGAAGTTTGATATATTGTGTTACGGCGGCCATTTTCCTAGAGATTTTTTGAGGCTCTAATTCCGCTTATGATATATGTCAGCTGACTATTAATGGCCAATAAGGGCTGTCAGCTAGTTCAATGCCGCTTGTACTGTCAACAGAGGGGGACAGAAATTACTTCTAATGATAGAAGCCGAGCGGAGAGGGGAATCGAATTGCGATTTGAGCTACAAGTATAGGATTGCCTGCGGGATGATGTGGATGGTCTGATAATGCCCTAAATAAGTTTAAATCGGGCAGAGCTTATGACAAGATAATATAAATAAATATGATACTAAAAACGAAGGAAGAGAGAGGCAGCAAACACTGATAACATGCTGGGTATACATAATGAGTAGATAAAAACATATCTATATATATAAAGAACAATGTTACATAAATAATAAAATTAGCATTAAATTGATACCAAAGGGCCTAAAATGTATTAATAAGAATAATTAAGAGAATTGTGTAACTTTATTATATGTATAAAAATATATGTATATAAGTGTATAAAAAATCAAAATCAAAATTAATTGTGTTAAAATAGTCCCTAAACTCGGTTAAAATTAGAAGAGAGGCTAATCCTGTAGGAGCTTTTAGATACTTCCCTAGGTGGCAAATCAGTGATCAGGGGAAGTATATGAAGGGAGATGTAGAGGAAGGGAAAATACCAGAAAATAAGATCTTTACCCAAATATCTCCAGATATTTGGGGTTGGGTTCACTTTATATCTAATGATGGCTAGAAATATAAGCCATACGTAAATATATAA